>NC_052314.1:60554390-60604390 GCF_016432855.1 Salvelinus namaycush
TGGAAGACCCATTTGCAACCAAGCGTTGACTTCCTGACTGATGTCATCAGATGTTGCTTCAATATATCCACACAATTTTCTTCCCTCATGATGCCATCTATATTGTGACGTGCACCAGTCCCTCTTGCAGCAAAGCACCCCTCCAACATGATGCTTCCACCCCCGTGCTTCACGGTCTGGATGGTGTTCCTTGGCTTGCAAGCCTCCCTTTTTTCCTCTAAACATACCGATGGTCATTATGGCCAAACAGTTCTATTTTCTTTTCATCAGACCAGAGGACATTTCTCCAAAAAGTACGATCTTTGTCCCCATGTGCATTTGCAAACCGTAGTCTGGCTTTTTTATGGCGGTTTTGGAGCAGTGGCTTCTTCCTTGCTGAGCAGCCTTTCAGGTTATGTCGATATAGGACTCGTTTTACTGTGGATATAGATACTTTTGTACCTGTTTCCTCCAGCATCTTCACAAGGTCCTTTGCTGTTGTCCTGGGTTTGATTTGCACTTTTCGCACCAAAGTACGTTCATCTCTAAGAGACAGAACGCGTCTTCTTCCTGAGCGGTATGACGGCTGCGTGGTCCCATGGTGTTTATACTTGCGTACTATTGTTTGTACAGATGAACTTTGTACCTTCAGGCGTTTGGAAATTGCTCCCAAGGATGAACCAGACTTGTGGAGGTCTACAATTTTTTTTCTGAGGTCTTGAATGATTTCTTTAGATTTTCCCATGATGTCAAGCACAGAGGCACTGAATTTGAAAGTAGGCCTTGAAATACATCCACAGGTACACCTCCACTTGACTCAGAAAATCAGAAGCTTCTAAAGCCATGACATCATTTTTTTGAATTTTCCAAGCTGTTTAGAAGCACAGTCAATTTAGTGTATGTACACTTCTGACCCACTGGAATTGTGATACAGTGAATTATAAATGAAATAATCTGTCTGTAAACAATTGTTGGAAAAATGACTTGTGTCATGCACAAAGTAAATGTCCTAACCGACTTGCCAAACCTATAGTTTGTTAACAAGAAATGTATGGTGTGGTTGAAAAACGAGTTTAAAACGACTCCAACCTAAGTATATGTAAACTTCCGACTTCAACTGTATATATCCATATATTCCCATTAGTTCCTTTCTCTGTGTGTTTTGTCAGTGTGTATATATATATATATATTCAGCATATGGGCGACCAGACAACCTGAAACACATTCTCACACCCACACAACTGTCAAGTCCAATACTGTAGAAACCTAATCACACACACATGCATGCGCGTGCACACACACACACACACACACACACACACACACACACACACACACACACACACACACACACACACACACACACACACACACACACACACACACACACACACACACACACACACACAGACATGTTGGAAAGACATTACCGGGAGCCTGCGGGGACAGGGGAGGGGACGGGGGTTATAAACACATATAGTGTTTCAATTAGGGTCCTGGTTGCTTTAAGCCAGGCTGTGCCAGCTGTGTGTGTACGTTTACAAAACTGCAGTCGAAAGCCCTTCAAATGCTAACCACTAACGGTCCCATGTCTCTCCACACACCGTGATAACCACTAACGGTCCCATGTCTCTCCACACACCGTGATAACCACTAACGGTCCCATGTCTCTCCACACACCGTGGTAACCACTGATGGTCCCATGTCTCTCCACACACTGTGATAACCACTAACGGTCCCATGTCTCTCCACACACCGTGATAACCACTAACGGTCCCATGTCTCTCCACACACCGTGATAACCACTAACGGTCCCATGTCTCTCCACACACCGTGATAACCACTAACGGTCCCATGTCTCTCCACACACCGTGGTAACCACTAACGGTCCCATGTCTCTCCACACACCGTGGTAACCACTAACGGTCCCATGTCTCTCCACACACTGTGGTAACCACTAACGGTCCCATGTCTCTCCACACACCGTGGTAACCACTAACGGTCCCATGTCTCTCCACACACCGTGGTAACCACTAACGGTCCCATGTCTCTCCACACACTGTGGTAACCACTAACGGTTCCATGTCTCTCCACACACCGTGATAACCACTGACGGTCCCATGTCTCTCCACACACCGTGATAACCACTAACGGTCCCATGTCTCTCCACACACCGTGATAACCACTGACGGTCCCATGTCTCTCCACACACGGTGATAACCACTGACGGTCCCATGTCTCTCCACACACCGTGATAACCACTGACGGTCCCATGTCTCTCCACACACCGTGATAACCACTGACGGTCCCATGTCTCTCCACACACCGTGATAACCACTAACGGTCCCATGTCTCTCCACACACCGTGGTAACCACTAACGGTCCCATGTCTCTCCACACACTGTGATAACCACTAACGGTTCAATGTCTCTCCACACACCGTGATAACCACTAACGGTCCCATGTCTCTCCACACACCGTGGTAACCACTAACGGTCCCATGTCTCTCCACACACCGTGGTAACCACTAACGGTCCCATGTCTCTCCACACACCGTGGTAACCACTAACGGTTCCATGTCTCTCCACACACCGTGGTAACCACTAACGGTCCCATGTCTCTCCACACACCGTGATAACCACTAACGGTCCCATGTCTCTCCACACACCGTGATAACCACTGACGGTCCCATGTCTCTCCACACACCGTGGTAACCACTAACGGTCCCATGTCTCTCCACACACCGTGATAACCACTAACGGTCCCATGTCTCTCCACACACCGTGATAACCACTAACGGTCCCATGTCTCTCCACACACCGTGGTAACCACTAACGGTCCCATGTCTCTCCACACACCGTGATAACCACTAACGGTCCCATGTCTCTCCACACACCGTGGTAACCACTGACGGTCCCATGTCTCTCCACACACCGTGATAACCACTAACGGTCCCATGTCTCTCCACACACCGTGATAACCACTGACGGTCCCATGTCTCTCCACACACCGTGGTAACCACTAACGGTCCCATGTCTCTCCACACACCGTGATAACCACTAACGGTCCCATGTCTCTCCACACACCGTGATAACCACTAACGGTCCCATGTCTCTCCACACACCGTGGTAACCACTAACGGTCCCATGTCTCTCCACACACCGTGATAACCACTAACGGTCCCATGTCTCTCCACACACCGTGGTAACCACTGACGGTCCCATGTCTCTCCACACACCGTGGTAACCACTAACGGTCCCATGTCTCTCCACACACCGTGATAACCACTGACGGTCCCATGTCTCTCCACACACCGTGATAACCACTAACGGTCCCATGTCTCTCCACACACCGTGATAACCACTAACGGTCCCATGTCTCTCCACACACTGTGGTAACCACTAACGGTCCCATGTCTCTCCACACACAGTGATAATCACTAACGGTCCCATGTCTCTCCACACACTGTGGTAACCACTAACGGTCCCATGTCTCTCCACACACCGTGGTAACCACTAACGGTCCCATGCCTCTCCACACACAGTGATAACCACTAACGGTCCCATGTCTCTCCACACACCGTGATAACCACTAACGGTCCCATGTCTCTCCACACACTGTGGTAACCACTAACGGTCCCATGTCTCTCCACACACCGTGAAAAACAGAGAACACTAGAAGATAAAGAAGGACAAATACATCACAATACATGCAGCACCTTTCACAAAAAAAAAAATAACATAAAGAAATAAAGAGAGAGAAAGAAAGAAAGAGAAAGAGTGAGAGAAAGAGAAAAATAAATAGAAAGAGAAAGAAAGAGAGAGAGAGAGAGAGAGAGAAATAAATAAAGAAAGAGAGAGAGAAAGAAAGAGAGAAAGAAAGAAAGAAAGAAAGAGAGAGAAAGAAAGAGAAAGACAGAGGGAGAGAGAAAGAAAGAAAGAGAGAAAGAGTGAGAGAGAGAAAGAAAGAAATAAAGAAAGAGAGAGAGAAAGAAAGAAAGAGAGAAAGAAAGAAAGAGAAAGAAAGAAAGAGAGAGAAAGAAAGAGAGAGAAAGACAGAGGGAGAGAGAAAGAAAGAAAGAGAGAAAGAAAGAAAGAAAGAAAGAAAGAGAGAGAGAGAAAGAAAGAAAGAGAGAGAAAGAAAGAGAAAGGGTGGAGAGAGAAAAGGAAAACAGGTAGTGTAGTGAAGTACAGTAAGCCGTGTCAAAAAGCAAATAAGAAAGAGAAAAAAAGCAGTGTCCTTGAGTGGCAGTAACTTTCCAGACTATTAAACCAAGATGAATGGCAGGCAGCTGCTAATGTCGTTTGGTGTTTCCAAGTCCCCTGGATCATATGGTTCCTTACATTAGGGCAATTCCACGGCAACAGAATTAAGCTGGGACTCAATTTCTTCACTTTAAAATGTATGTCAAACTAAAATCAATCACTGCAAAGTTAAACAAACCATACAACAACTATATGCACGAGGACCACTTTTAAACATGTTCACAGAAAATTTGACAAAAACACATTTACTTGAAGAACAGGGCAGATGCAAAGTTTGGTAACAGAATAACGTTCTGTGCTGTTTGGGGCGTCATTCTGTTGCCAAACTTTGCACCGCACTGTTCTTCAAGTAAATGTGTTTCTGTAAGATTTTCAGAGATTTTTTTTTTTAAAGTCATCCTTGTGCATGGAGATCTATGCCTTGTTTAACTTTGCAAGTTTTTGTTAGTTTTTGTTTGGGGCATATATTTTAAAGTGAAAAATCTGAGACTCAGCACAATTCTGTTACTGTAGAATTGTCCATTACCAGGCAATGGAATCTCTCCACTAAGACACAGAGGCAGACCCTTGTAATGTTCCCTAGACTGTAAACCATTAGGAGACTGACATTAAGAGTACACTGACAACCCCACAAAAACAATCAGAGGGACTCTTTTTTTGCCGTCCTCCGTCTCTGCTGTTAGCCCCTAGGCATTCCCTCTCTCCATCCCACTCTCGTTCCAAAATCTAACTGGCACTCCGCTCTAGCCTCATCAAAGATATTGTGTAGAAATGTCTGACAGGGTGGAGAGAGAGAAAGGGAGGGAGAGAGAAGGGATAAGAAAAAAAGAAAGTAAAAGAAATGGATTTTGGGGTTGATTACACTGTAAGGTTAAATGTGTGTTAAGTTGCCCCCTCTGTCTCTCTCTCTCTAAGTGCAGCGTTGCTCAAGCACTAAGTAGAAGTGTGCTTTAGTGCTTGCTCTCTATCCAAAGGCCACCCCCCCTTGGATCACGCTGACACAGATGTGTGTGTGTGTCTGGTGTGTGTGTGTCATCCTACCCTCTCTCATGCCACTTTAATGGAGAGAAATCCATCTTGGGAGAGTGACGTAGAAAGATAGTGGGACAGAGTGAGAGAGAGAGAATTAAAAAGAGAAAGACTACTCCACAGAGCCCTCCTCGCTCCTCAGCCTCATCGCCCAAACATGTTCCGCTTGATTGATCCGGTAAGTGGACAGAGGGTGAACGGAACAACCCCAAATTAAACCTTCCAATGGGACCAGATCTCTGTGCTTTTCAGGGCGACTACATTTCACTGGAGTTAACTGGGTAAAATTAACTTTCCTTGCACCCTCTGGTTCCACCGAGTGTAGAAACTGCCACGATGGACATACGCACACAGGCACGCACGCACACACACACCCTGACTTACACACCCGTCCCCACACACACTGTTCAGCTGTCAACTGCCAAATGGTCTTTCAGGTGAAAGGTGCGCGATACAGGGCCCCCTCCCACTATACTCACTATACGGTATTGCCCTGCCCCAGGGGCAGTCTCCTTTAAAACGTACAGCCTTCTCCACCAAACATCCCCGGAGTGTATGGGAACTGTTAACATAAGCTGGGAAGGGACTGGGTTAGGACTACAGCTATACATGTGTGATACTCTGTAGGAGTCTCCCCCTCTTTCATTCTTTCTCTCACTCTCTCTCCCCCTCTTTTGATCTTTCTCCATCTCTCTCTCTCCTTCTCTCCCCCTTTCATCCTGTCTCTGTCTCCCATTCTTTCGTTCTTTCTCCCTCCCATCTTTTTCTCCTCCCTCTCTACCAATTTTCCCTGCATGCCCCTTTCTTTTCCTTTCCCCCCTCTATCTCTCCCTCTATCTCTCTCTCTTTCTCATTCTCCATCCCCTCCTCTATCTGCCCTGGTCTCTCTCCCTCTTCCCCATGTGTTTGTGTTCTACCAAGTCATTGTAGTACTAGGGAGGTATAGCATGACAAACAGAGATGGAGCGGTGAACTTTTCACCTGTGAGTCACAGCAACAGATGCTGACTCCCACTGTCACTGTGACAATAGCTGTTAGACAACATCTACAGTTACCTTACAGTTAAACAGAAAGGGCTGTGGGGCCGGGAGAGGCTGCGTGAAACCCTGGCTACGTGTTGGGCTGGAGATGAGGACGGGACAGGGTGTAGTGTGTGTTTGAGGCGGGTTTTGGGAAGTTGTATGTGGATTGGAGTATGTGTCTGCAGACTAGGCAGGAGGAACAACTCCTAGGGGCCATAAATGCCTTCAAGGCATGTTACACTGCAAGTGATCACTCTCTTTCTCTCTCTCTCTCTACCGGTCTCGCTCTCTCAATCCCTCCCTCTCTTTCTCTCTTTCTCTCTCTCCATGTTTTCTCTCTTTTCTCCATCTCTTCTCTCTCTTCTCTCTCTTCTCTCCCTCTCTCTTCTCTCTCTGTCAGCTGACAGGGGCGAGAAGGGCAGTGGATTCAGTTCTTCCATAATAGCAGAGTGGTTCAGCGAGTGACTGAGGCTTTTAACTAATCACATAATAATAAAAGAGTGGACTGCCGTGCCAGAGTGAATGGGTGCTAGGAGCTTGGTGGTGCTGGTGGTGTGTGTGTGTGAGTGTGTTCTGTAGCAGCTTGAGGATATGACACAGTCAGTGTGGAACCACCTCTGCACCTTCTGTACAGAATCAGACCTCCATCAACTTGCTCTACCCACACACACACCACCCTGGAGAGAGATGGAGTGTTCTACCCACACACACCACCCCCCTGGAGAGAGATGGAATGTTCTACCCACACACACACCACCCTGGAGAGAGATGGAGTGTTCTACCCACACACACCACCACCCTGGAGAGAGATGGAGTGTTCTACCCACACACACCACCACCCTGGAGAGAGATGGAGTGTTCTACCCACACACCACCACCCTGGAGAGAGATGGAGTGTTCTACCCACACACCACCACCCTGGAGAGAGATGGAGTGTTCTACCCACACACACCACCACCCTGGAGAGAGATGGAGTGTTCTACCCACACACCACCACCCTGGAGAGAGATGGAGTGTTCTACCCACACACACCACCACCCTGGAGAGAGATGGAGTGTTCTACCCACACACACCACCACCCTGGAGAGAGATGGAGTGTTCTACCCACACACACCACCACCCTGGAGAGAGATGGAGTGTTCTACCCACACACACCACCACCCTGGAGAGAGATGGAGTGTTCTACCCACACACCACCACCCTGGAGAGAGATGGAGTGTTCTACCCACACACCACCACCCTGGAGAGAGATGGAGTGTTCTACCCACACACCACCACCCTGGAGAGAGATGGAGTGTTCTACCCACACACACACCACCCTGGAGAGAGATGGAGTGTTCTACCCACACACACACCACCCTGGAGAGAGATGGAGTGTTCTACCCACACACCACCACCCTGGAGAGAGATGGAGTGTTCTACCCACACACACCACCACCCTGGAGAGAGATGGAGTGTTCTACCCACACACACCACCACCCTGGAGAGAGATGGAGTGTTCTACCCACACACCACCACCCTGGAGAGAGATGGAGTGTTCTACCCACACACACCACCACCCTGGAGAGAGATGGAGTGTTCTACCCACACACCACCACCCTGGAGAGAGATGGAGTGTTCTACCCACACACACCACCACCCTGGAGAGAGATGGAGTGTTCTACCCACACACCACCACCCTGGAGAGAGATGGAGTGTTCTACCCACACACCACCACCCTGGAGAGAGATGGAGTGTTCTACCCACACACCACCACCCTGGAGAGAGATGGAGTGTTCTACCCACACACACCACCACCCTGGAGAGAGATGGAGTGTTCTACCCACACACACCACCGCCCTGGAGAGAGATGGAGTGTTCTACCCACACACCACCACCCTGGAGAGAGATGGAGTGTTCTACCCACACACACCACCACCCTGGAGAGAGATGGAGTGTTCTACCCACACACCACCACCCTGGAGAGAGATGTTTTTGTAAATGTGCATTCAAGCGTGTGTCTTAACACAGGGGACAACAGTAACACTTCCTATTCCAGTCCCCTGTGTTAGTGAACCAGTCCAGACCAGAGAACAGCAAAGCTGTCATCCAGCAGTAGGTCACTCTAGGGCTAGGCTGTAGTGTTGTATTGCTTGCTTTGGGCTTCCGGGCTTCCGGACTGTTCCTCCTGGGTCTTCTGATTCCACCCGTTTACACTAATCCCCTGAGTCTGCAGTACTTTTCTGTCCCCCAGTCACCTCTTCCCCAGATCAAATATGAAGAAGCAGGAATGAGCCGCTTAAGCTACCAACGCTAATAATCACCTCTTCATAAGGTCGCATTTCAGTCATCACGATGCCCTCAAAAACCTCAGCGGGTGGTAATCCTGATAATTACAACAGGGTGGTTAACTTAACACCCCCTTAAAATTCTCGCTTTCCCTCTCTTTCAAAACTTCATCGGAGTCTCTTCCTCCCTATAAAATTCTCCATTTTCTTCAGCAAATTAACTAGCTCACTGAAAATATCAGCATTTGCATAATTCCACACTTTCATGTTGGGGATTGGTTGCCGTGGGCTATTATTGACATTTCTAATACACGTAAACACACTGATGCTCATCAATGAAAAATTAACTTATCCCCTCAAGTTGTCGTTTTGGTTCATGGATCCCCATTTTTTCTGTGGTAATATTTTTTTATTGATACCAATATAAAATATGACAATGACTGAACGGTACAAACTGCCAATGGCTGGAGGGGATATTTTAGATCCCTCCTTTTATTGACAGCGGAGATTAGAAATGTTCAATTCTGATTCGTGACCTGGCATCATGGCTTGCCAGAGCAGAGACACAGATTGACGAATAACTCGCCGACATGTTTTTCTGTTAGTACAGGCGCTCGGCCCAGGCCTCTTCCTCATAACCTATTAGCATCAGGCGCTAAACAGTCCTTCGTTATCGAAGCCTGGAATAATCACACATTCAGATGGCGCCATATGACATTGGGCGTCGCTGCCAAGAAACCCAAGTGTTGCCGGGACAAGATTCTAGTGGGAAATATCAACGTCTGTTTGAGCCTCTTGACAAACTCACAGAGAGATAGAAGAAACGTGTTTTGTGTTACAGCAGCTTCCCTCAAAACGTCCAGTGACTGAACTGGTCCCTGGTGGTGTGGGGATTTCAGGGCCCATTAAAAAGTGCTTACTCAGGGTTGATGTGATGATGTCTCAGCCTGTTTAAAGAGGAGCATCTGTCAGATTAGGCCCTTAAGAAAAGCTCCACTTCAACCCTCCCTGTGGTGTGTGTGTGTGTGTGTGTGTGTGAGTGTTTGTGTGTGTGCATGTGCATGCATCCGTGTGTGTGTGTGTGACTGCGTGCATGTATATGTGTGTTGCCTTCAGAGTGACCCTGTGGCCATGCAGTAACTAATCCTCCAATGGACGCCCCTAACTGGTTCAGTAGAGTAATGGGATGAGTGGACCCCTGATCCCAGACCTGCTAAAAGCCACACCTAAACAGGTTATGGTGGTGACCCCAGAACACACCGGCTGGGAATCATACTGTATAGTATGTCTACTGTGGTACAGCTCTCTCCCACACACACTCAGCCTTCAACACCCATTAACTACAAGCTTTGTGTCTCCAGACTTACAATTCTGGGAATACTATGGTGTTACTCTGGATATTCACTACTTCAGCGCACACACACACACACACACACACACACACACACACACACACACACACACACACACACACACACACACACACACACACACACACACACACACACACACACACACACACACACACACACACACACATAGTACCAGTCAAAAGTTTGAACGCACCTCATTCCAGGGTTTTTCTTAATTTTGTACTATTTTCTACATTGTAGAATAATAGGGAAGACATCAACACTATGAAATAACACATCTGGAATCATGTAGTAACCACAAAAATGTTAGACAAATCAATATATATTTTAGATTTTAGATTCTTCAAAAGTAGCCACCCTTTGCCTTGATGACAGCTTTGCACACTCTTGGCATTCTCTCAACCAGCTTCACCTGGAATGCTTTTCTAACAGTCTTGAAGGAGTTCCCACATATGCTGAGCACTTTTTGGCTGCTTTTCCTTGACTCTGCAGTCCAACTCATCCCAAACCCTCTCAATTGGGTTGAGGTTGGGTGATTGTGGAGGCCAGGTCATCTGATGCGTCACTCCATCACTCTCCTTCTTGGTTAAATAGCCCTTACACAGCCTGGAGGTGTGTTTTGGGTCATTGTCCTGTTGAAAAACAAATGATAGTCCCACTAAGCGCAAACCAGATGGGATGGCGTATTGCTGCAGAACGCTGTGGTAGCCATGCTGGTTAAGTGTGCCTTGAATTCTAATAAATCACAGACAGTGTCACCAGCAAAGCACCCCCACACCATCACACCTCCTCCTCCATGCTTCACAGTGAGAACCACACATCATCTGAGATGAGATCATCTGTTCACCTACTCTGCGTCTCACAAACACACAGTGGTTGGAACCAAAAATCTCAAATTTGGACTCATCATACCAAAGGACAGATTTCCACCAGTCTAATGTCCATTGCTCGTGTTTCTTTGCCCAAGCAAGTCTCTTCTTCTTATTGGTGTCTTATTAGTAGTGGTTTCTTTGCAGCAATTCAACCATGAATGCCTGATTCACGCAGTCTCCTCTGGACACTTGATGTTGAGATGTGTCTGTTACCAGTTTCATCATAGAGTTTTTGCGACTGTACTTGAAGAAACATTGACATTTTCCAGATTGACTGACCTTCATGTCTTAAAGTAATGATGGACTGTCCTTTCTCTTTGTGTAACGTTCGTCTAAGTCCTCAGACAAGGAGAGGCGAGAAGGATCTGAGGACCAATACGCAGCGAGGTATGCAGACATAATGAATTTATTAAATGAAACGACGTAGACTGACCTGAACATAAGAACTTACATATAGACGAAGAACGCATGAAACAGGAACAGACTACCTAAAACGAACGAACAAACGAAACAGTCCCGTGTGGTAATACACAGACACAGGAACAATCACCCACAAACAAACAGTGAGAACAGCCTACCTTAATATGGTTCTCAATCAGAGGAAACGTCAAACACCTGCCTCTAATTGAGAACCATATCAGGCAACACATTAACCCAACATAGAAACACATAACATAGACTACCATTTACATATTACATTTAAGTCATTTAGCAGACGCTCTTATCCAGAGCGACTTACAAATTGGTGCATTCACCTTATGATATCCAGTGGAACAACCACTTTACAATAGTGCATCTAACTCTTTTAAGGGGGGGGAGGGGGGGGTTAGAAGGATTACTTTATCCTATCCTAGGTATTCCTTAAAGAGGTGGGGTTTCAGGTGTCTCCGGAAGGTGGTGATTGACTCCGCTGACCTGGCGTCGTGAGGGAGTTTGTTCCACCATTGGGGTGCCAGAGCAGCGAACAGTTTTGACTGGGCTGAGCGGGAACTGTACTTCCTCAGAGGTAGGGAGGCGAGCAGGCCAGAGGTGGATGAACGCAGTGCCCTTGTTTGGGTGTAGGGCCTGATCAGAGCCTGAAGGTACGGAGGTGCCGTTCCCCTCACAGCTCCGTAGGCAAGCACCATGGTCTTGTAGCGGATGCGAGCTTCAACTGGAAGCCAGTGGAGAGAGCGGAGGAGCGGGGTGACGTGAGAGAACTTGGGAAAGTTGAACACCAGACGGGCTGCGGCGTTCTGGATGAGTTGTAGGGGTTTAATGGCACAGGCAGGGAGCCCAGCCAACAGCGAGTTGCAGTAATCCAGACGGGAGATGACAAGTGCCTGGATTAGGACCTGCGCCGCTTCCTGCCCACCCCAACTGCCCACCCCAACTACCCACCCCAACTCACGCCCTGACCAACTAAACACATACAAAAACAACAGAAAACAGGTCAGGAACGTGACACTTTGCTTATTTGAGCTGTTCTTGCCATATTATGGACTTGGTCTTTTACCAAATAGGACCATCTTCTGTATACCACCCCTACCTTATCACAACACAACTGATTGGCTCAAACGCATTAAGGAAAGAAATTCCACAAATTAACTTTTAACAAGGCACACCTGTTAATTGAAATGCATTCCAGGTGACTACCTCATGTGCAAAACTGCCATCAAGGCAAAGGGTGGCTACTTTGAAGAATCTCAAATCTCAAATATATTTTGATTTTTTTAACACTTTTTGGGCTACTACATGAATCCATGTGTTATTTCATAGTTTTGATGTCTTCACTATTATCCTACAATGTAGAAAATTGTAAAAATAAAGAAAAATTCACACACCCACATGGCCAGTGTCTAAGATCGTGACTCAACTCAACCTTATTCAGCGTTATTGAGTGCTATGAAAATAAGGTTGAAGCCACTTTATATTCCTATTTAAGAACACTCTTATGTGCATACATGTGATTCCAATGACCTCTACTTAAAGGGACAGTTCGCCCACATTACAAAATGGTACATTGGTTTCATTACTCTGTAAGCATTCTATGGACGAGGTATGACAGCAATCGTTGCTTTGGTTTAGTTTCCCTGGCACTGTTTCCACATGCTAACCTTTTAGCATTTGTGGCACAAATTACGTTCAACTTACGAGACAGATATTAGTAATTTTCACGCATCATGCTCAGATCATCTATTAGTGACTTTGTTAAGCTTCACAATCAATGTTAGATATTTTCGGATGATTTGGACATCATGCACGGAAAAAAAGCTAATATTGGTACCATGACTTGAAAGGGATTTGTACCATGAATACTAAATGCAAAGCATGGATTGCTGCTACACCTTGTCCTTAGAATGCTTATTGGGTAAGGATGGATTGCTGCTACACCTTGTCCTTAGAATGCTTATTGGGTAAGGATGGATTGCTGCTATACCTTGTCCTTACAATGCTTAGAGGGTAAGGATGGATTGCTGCTACACCTTGTCCTTAGAATGCTTATTGGGTAAGGATGGATTGCTGCTATACCTTGCCCTTAGAATGCTTAGAGGGTAAGGAAACCAATATGTCATTTTGTAATGCGGGTGAACTATCCTTTTAATATGATAGTGCTCTCCGTAGGTTTATTAAAACTGAGTGTCAGAATTCCTTGAAATATTAAATCGAACTTAAGTGGTGATGTAAGCCCTCAAGGTGCAATTGAAAGTGTGTGTGTGTGTGTGTGTGTGTGTCTGTGTGCGCGCGTGCATGTCTGCCTGCCTGCCTGCATGCCTATGCAACGTGTGTGTGTGTGTGTGTGTGTGTGTGTGTGTGTGTGTGTGTGTGTGTGTGTGTGTGTGTGTGTGTGTGTGTGTGTGTGTGTGTGTGTGTGTGTGTGTGTGTGTGTGTGTGTTTTAGAGTACATTGTTGAATAGTGTTGAATAGAGTGCTGCCTTCCTGCAACCTGGAGACCCACACAGTTCCTAGTTCTCTGCCTGTCGTGGGAGATTTCTCTCCACTTCTCAGAAACGGGTAGGAACCAAACTAACCACGTCTCCAGGGCCAGTGCCTTCAGAAAGTATTCATACCTGTCACGTTCCTGACCTGTTTTCTGTTAGTTTTTGTATGTGTTAGTTGGTCAGGACGTGAGTTTGGGTGGGCAGTCTATGTTTTCTGTTTCTATGTTGGTTTAAAGGGTGACCTGATATGGCTCTCAATTAGAGGCAGGTGGTTTTCATTTCCTCTGATTGAGAGTCATATTAAGGTAGGTGTTTTCACACTGTTTGTTGTGGGTGGTTGTCTCCTGTGTCTGTGTCTATGTCTATGTACGTTGCGCCACACGGGACTGTTTTCGGTTTGTTTGTTCGTTTGTTCGGTTTATGTAGTCTGTTCCTGTTTCATGCGTTCTTCGTGTCATGTAAGTTCTTATGTTCAGGTGCGTCTACGTCGTTTGTTGTTTTGTAGTTTGTTAAAGTGTTTTCGTGTTTTTTCGTCTTTAATTTAATAAATCATGTCTTATCAAGAAGCTGCATTTTGGTTCAATCCCTGCTCCTCCTCTTCGGATGAAGAGGAGGAGGAACGCCGTTACAGAACCACCCACCAAATTACCAGAACCAAGCAGTGTGACTACGAGCAGCGACCAAATAATCAGGACTCGTGGACTTGGGAAGAAGTCTTGGAGGGAAAAGGACACTGGGCACATATTGGGGAATATCGCCGCGCTCGTGAGGAGATGGAGGCAGCGAGAGCCCAAGAGCGGTGGTATGAGGAGGCAGCAAGGAGACGTGGCTGGAAGCCGGAGAATAAAGCTCAAGACCGGAGATATGAAGGTACGCGGCTAGCAAGGAAGCCCGAGAAGAAACCCCAAAAATTTCTTGGGGGGGGGCTAAGAGGTAGTGGGCCAAGGGCAGGTAGGAGACCTGCGCCCACTTCCCAGGCTAACCGTGGAGAGCAGGAGTACGGGCAGACACCGTGTTACGCAGTAGAGCGCACGGTGTCTCCTGTACGTGTGCATAGCCCGGTGCGGGTTATTCCACCTCCCCGCACTGGTAGGGCTAGATTGAGCGTTGAGCCGGATGTCATGAAGCCGGCTCTACATATCTGGCCACCAGTACGTCTCCTTGGGCCGGCTTACATGGCACCAGCCTTACGCATGGTGTCCCCGGTTCGCCTACATAGCCCGGTGCGGGTTATTCCACCTCCCCGCACTGGTCGGGCGACGGGGAGCATTCAACCAGGTAAGGTTGGGCAGGCTCAATGCTCAAGGGAGCCAGTACGCCTGCACGGTCCGGTATTTCCGGCGCCACCTCCCCGCCCCAGCCCAGTACCACCAGTGCCTACTCCACGCACCAGGCTTCCAGTGCGTTTCCAGAGCCCTGTTCCTCCTCCACGCACTCTCCCTATGGTGCGTGTCTCCAGCCCAGTGCCTCCAGTTCCGGCACCACGCACTAAGCCACCTGTGCGTCTCCAGAGCCCTGTACACACTGTTCCTTCTCCCCGTACTCGTCCTGATGTGCGTGCCCTCAGCCCGGTACCACCAGTTCCGGTACCACGCACCAGGCTTATAGTGCGCTTCGAGAGGTCAGTGTGCACTGTCCCTGCTCCCCGCACTAGCCTTGAAGTGCGTGTCTCCAGTCCGGTGCCTCCAGTTCCGGCACCACGCACCAGGCCTACAGTGCGCCTCAGCCGGCCAGAGTCTGCCGTCTGCCCAACGGCGCCTGAACTGTCCGTCTGCCAAGCGCCGCATGAACTGCCCGTCTGTATTGAGCCTTCAAAGCCGCCCGTCTGCCATGAGCCTGCAAAGCCGCCCGTCTGCCATGAGCCTACAGAGCCTTCCGCCAGACAGGAGCCGCTAGAGCCTTCCGCCAGACAGGAGCCGCTAGAGCCTTCCGCCAGACAGGAGCAGCCAAAGCCTTCCGCCAGACAGGATCAGCCAGAGCCATCCGTCTCCGCAGCGCCATCTGAGCCATCCGTCTCCGCAGCGCCATCTGAGCCATCCGTCTCCGCAGCGCCATCTGAGCCATCCGTCTCCTCAGCGCCATCTGAGCCATCCGTCTCCCCAGCGCCATCTGAGCCATCCGTCTCCCCAGCGCCGTCTGAGCCATCCGTCTGTCCCGAGCCATTAGAGCCGCCCGTCTGTCCCGAGCCGTCAGAGCCGTTAGTCAGTCAGGAGCCGCTAGAGCCATTCGTCAGTCAGGATCTGCCAGAGCCGCCAACCAGACAGGATCTGCCAGAGCCGCCAACCAGACAGGATCTGCCAGAGCCGCCAACCAGACAGGATCTGCCAGAGCCGCCAACCAGACAGGATCTGCCAGAGTCACCAGCGAGCCATGAGCGTCCAGAGCCGTCAGCCAGCCATGAGCGTCCAGAGCCGTCAGCCAGCCATGAGCGTCCAGAGCCGTCAGCCAGCCATGAGCGTCCAGAGCCGTCAGCCAGCCATGAGCGTCCAGAGCCGTCAGCCAGCCATGAGCGTCCAGAGCCGTCAGCCAGCCATGAGCGTCCAGAGCCGTCAGCCAGCCATGAGTGTCCAGAGCCGTCAGCCAGTCATGAGCTGCCCCTCAGCCCAGAGCGGCCATTTATCCAGAACTGCCCCTCAGTCCAGAGCTGTCTCTCTGTCCGGAGCTGCCCTTCAGTCCGGAGTTGCCCCTCTATCCTGAGCTACCTCTCTATCCTGACCTACCTCTCTGTCCTGTGCTATATCTCTGTCCTGAGCTACCTTATCCCGGTGCTGCCCCTTGTCTCGATGTTACCCAAAAAAATAAGTGGGTGGAATAGGAGGGTGGTCAGTCGTAGGGGGAAACGTAAGCTGGGATTGACTATGGTGGGGTGGGGACCTCGCCCAGAGCCTGAGCCACCACCGTGGTCAGATGCCCACCCAGACCCTCCCCTAAACTTTGTGCTGGTGCGCCCGGAGTTCGCACCTTAAGGGGGGGGTTATGTCACGTTCCTGACCTGTTTTCTGTTAGTTTTTGTATGTGTTAGTTGGTCAGGACGTGAGTTTGGGTGGGCAGTCTATGTTTTCTGTTTCTATGTTGGTTTAAAGGGTGACCTGATATGGCTCTCAATTAGAGGCAGGTGGTTTTCATTTCCTCTGATTGAGAGTCATATTAAGGTAGGTGTTTTCACACTGTTTGTTGTGGGTGGTTGTCTCCTGTGTCTGTGTCTATGTCTATGTACGTTGCGCCACACGGGACTGTTTTCGGTTTGTTTGTTCGTTTGTTCGGTTTATGTAGTCTGTTCCTGTTTCATGCGTTCTTCGTGTCATGTAAGTTCTTATGTTCAGGTGCGTCTACGTCGTTTGTTGTTTTGTAGTTTGTTAAAGTGTTTTCGTGTTTTTTCGTCTTTAATTTAATAAATCATGTCTTATCAAGAAGCTGCATTTTGGTTCAATCCCTGCTCCTCCTCTTCGGATGAAGAGGAGGAGGAACGCCGTTACAATACCCCTAGACTTATTACACGTTTTGTTGTGTTACACCCTGAATGAAACATGCATTAAATATATTTGTTTCTCACCCATCTACACACAATACCCTGTAATGATAAAGTGAAAACATGTTTTTAGAATTGTTTTCAAATGTATTGAAAATTAAATACAGAAATATATAATTTACGTAACTATTCACACCCCTGAGTTAATACTTTGTAAAAGAGCACCTTTGGCGTAGATTACAGCTGTGAGTCTTTCTGGGTAAGTCTCTAAGAGCTTTCCACACCTGGATTATTCAACATGATTATTTTCAAAATATTTCAAGCTCTGTCAAATTGGTTGTTGAACATTGCTAGACAACCATTTTCTGGTCTTGCCATAGATTTAAGCAGATTTAAGTCAAAACTGTAACTCGGCCACTCAGGAACATTCACTGTCTTCTTGGCATGGGTTATTGTCCTGCTGAAAGGTAAATTCATCTCCCAGTGTCTGGTGGAAAGCAGACAGAACCAGATTTTCCTCTAGGATTTGGCCTGTGCTTAGCTCTTTTCTGTTTCATTTTTATCTTGAAAAACTCCCCAGTCCTTAACGATTACAAGTATACTCATAACATGATGTAGCCACCACTATGCTTGAAAATATGGGCGGCACTCAGTAATGTGTTGTATTGTATTTGCCCCAAACATAACACTTTCTTGTCACTATTTAGGACAAATAGTTAATTGCTTTGCCACATATTTTGCAGTATTACTTTAAGTGCCTTGCTGCAAACAGGATGCATGTTTTGAAATATTTTTATTCTGTACAGTTTCCTTCTTTCCCCTCTGTCAATTAGGTTAGCATTGTGGAGTAACTACAATGTTGTTCATCCATCCTCAGTTTTCTCCTATCACAGCCATTAAACACTAATTGTTAAGAAGTTCACCATTGGCATACCTGACCGGTTTCCTTCCTCTCCGGCAACTGAATTAGGTAGGATGCCTGTATCTTTGTAGTGACTGGGTGTATTGATACACAATCCAAAGTGTTATTAATAAGTTCACCATGCACAAAGGGATATTCAATGTTTGCTTTTTAATTTGACCAATAGGTCCCCTTCTTTTCGAGGCATTTGAAAACCTCCCTGTCTTTGTGGTTGAATCTGTGTTTGAAATTCACTGCTCGACTGAGGGACCTTACAGATAATTCTGTGTATGGGGTACAGAAATGAGGTAGTCATTTAAAACCATGTGAAACACTATTATTGCACACAGAGTGAGTCCTTGCAACTTATGTGACTTGTTAAGCACATTTGTACTCCTGAACATACACTATATTTACAACAGTATGTGGAAACCCCTTCAAATTTGTGGATTCTGCTATTTCAGTCACACTTGTTGCTGACAGGTGTATAAAATCGAGCACACAGCCATGCAATCTCCATAGACAAACATTGGCAGTAGAATGGCCTTACTGAAGAGCTCAGTGACTTTCAACGTGGCACAGTCAAAGGATGCCACCTTTCTAACAAGTCAGTTTGCCGGTAAACTAAGTGCTGTTATTGTGAAGTGGAAACGTCTAGGAGCAACAACAGCTCAGCCGTGAAGTGGTAGGCCACACAAGCTCACAGAACGGGACCGTCGAGGGCTGAAGCTCGTAGTACGTAAATATCGTCTATCCTCAGTTGCAACACTCACTACAGAGTTCCAAACTGCCTCTGGAAGCAACGTCAGCAGAATAACTGTTCGTCGGGAGCTTCAGGAAATGGGTTTCCATGGCCGAGCAGCCGCACACAAGCCTAAGATCACCATGCGCAATGCCAAGCGTTGGCTGGAGTGGTGTAAAGCTTGCCGCCATTGGACTCTGGAGCAGTGGAAACGCGTTCTCTCGAGTGATGAATCACACTTCACCATCTGGCAGTCCGACGGACGAATCTGGGTTTGGCGGATGCCAGGAGAACGCTACTGGCCCAAATGTATAGTGCCAACTGTAAAGTTTGGCAGAGGAGGGGCTGTTTTTCAGGGTTCGGGCTAAGTCCCTTCGTTCCAGTGAAGGGAAATGTTAACGTTACAGCATACAATGACATTCTAGATGATTCTGTGCTTCCAGATTTGTGGCAACAGTTTGGGGAAGGTCCTTTCCTGTTACAGCATGACAATGCCCCCGTGCACAAACCGAGGTCCATACAGAAATGGTTTGTCGAGATCGGTATAGAAGAACTTGACTGGCCTGCACAGAGCCCTGACCTCAACCCCATCGAACACTTCTGGGATGAATTGGAACGCCGACTGCGAGCCAGGCCTAATCGCCCAACATCAGTGCCCGACCTTACTAATGCTCTTGTAGCTGAATGGAGGAAGCAAGTCCCCGCAGCAATGTTCCAACATCTAGTGGAAAGCCTTCCCAGAAGAGTGGAGGCTGTTATAGCAGCAAAGGGGGGACCAACATTGGTGCCAGTGTTATCTGGAGACATACCTATTACAGCAGTGGTGCCACTCCCAGTGGGAGTCGAACTTCCTGAAACTAATCTATGGATGAAAACCCACCACCATAGAGATCAGTGGTGCCAGTGTAGTCTATAGATAATCATTATAGTCTTTCTATTCCCCATAACCTTGATAACTCTGTTCATTTACATAAATTCTGCCTGGAAAACCACTGTGAGATCTAATGTTTCATGGCGTCTTGATTTCGAAGTCGACTGTGTGTGTTTTCTCCACGTTTTATTGATATCTTTCTAAGAGAAGAAGTGAGACGGTTCTCACACAATGACTCAGCCTTCAACACCCATTAACTACAAGCTTTGTGTCTACAGACTTACGATTCTGGGAATACTATGGTGTTGCTCTGGATATTCACTACTTCAGCGCACACACACACACACGCACGCACACACACACGCACACACGCACACGCACACGCACACACACAGTACTAGGAGGTTAATGGATCCAGGTATAACGGTCATTCCCTCTGGCCCTGCAACATGTTCCAGTTACACTTACTGACGGATGGAGTGAGTGTGCAAATGGAGAAAAGGAGGCAAGGATGGATATGGACTGATAGCGGTTTCTAACAGGACCACAGGCACATACTGCATCATGTTGGTGGCTCTGGGTCTGGCATTGCTCTCCCTCAGCCCTCTGACAGTAGAGCCCACAGGAAGGAGTAATGATTAATACATGACTTTAGAGTCTCACCCCCGCTCTTCCCGGCCTGCACACACTCCCTCGCTCCATCTCTCTCTCTCTCTCTACCTCTCTCTGTCTCGATAAAGCGGAAAACTCACCAGAAGCGGGCGGCCGGAGCAAGCAGAGCGAGGCGGGTGGAAGGACGGGACGGCCAGAGCAGTGACTGTATGCTAGCAGGATAGTCCATATCTCAAATCATCCTTGCTGATTGCGATGTTGTGTTTCCATAAGTGGATGGTCTAATTTAGGATGTATGGTAAAGCCTCAACCCTTAGCTACCTCTTCAAATGAGCTCGAAAAAAAGGGATGAATTACATTTTTTATGTTTTGTGTGAATACAGCGCCAGCGATAAAATGCAAAAAATAAAGACACGTTCTTATTGAGCGAAGCGACAAAGCGGACAAGCCGACCGCCAGGGTTCGGTTGGATCCTTATAATTCAAAACAATGCATTCTAGAATACATCCCACACACCTTTGGTGAGTTTAGACCATTACTCCCTTCCTATTTCCTACCTCCTCTCTCTTTGCCTCTATCACCCCTGACTACCACTGCTCTGTTCTCCTCTCTCTTCTCTTCACTTCTGTCCATCCTTCTCTGTATTCATCCATCTATCTATCTCTCTCTCCCCCACTGACTTCCCCTTTTCTGTTCTCTCTCCATCCATTCGCTCTCTCGTCTCGTTTCCTGCCGTCTCTCCTCCGGACTCTCTCTTTCTTCCCTCGATCCTCCTCACTCTCTCCTCCCTCCTCTCCCTCTCTGTCTCTCCCTATCCCTCTTTCCTTCTCTCCCTCTCTCTTTTCCCTCCCCAAGCATCCATGTCTGGTCCCGTGATGGCCTGTCCTGTCACATGTCACCCGAGAGCTCCTCGTCAGAACAGCTGACTCCACATTTCCCACAAGCCTCTGGGGCAGGAGAGGAGGAGTGGAATGGAGCATTTTTCTGTGCGAGTTATTCGTCAGAGTAGAGTCCCAGTCACCTCCGCTCTGAGCCACCAGCGCCACACGGGGGTGGACTAACACAGTGACTGTCTAAAGGTGTAGATGGGGGGACTGAGGCTTGATTAAAACTGCCATACTAGCATATGACTATTGAGTGGCCAATACATTGCTTTTTAAAAATGGTATGCTAGTGTGGGTTTAGATACATGAACCTGAGACTGAACCCTTACTCAAGAGGGGGAGACAGACAGACCGATTCAATCAGTGAGTGGTGGAGGGAAAGGGAGAAGAGGGGGAAGAGAGATAGAAGCTAAAAGAGGAGGGGTGGGGAGAAGGAGGACAGGAGGGAGTGTCCTTGATGCTCACCAGCAGTGACCTCCAGCTCACCCAGGCAGAACGGAATCAACCCGCTCTTTAAAAAGCAGCTTCTGCCCTCTGCTACCACCCCCACCTCTATTTCTCTCTTACTCTCTTTCTCTGTTCCTCAACAGACACTCATCACTCCCCTCTTCTGTCTCTTTCTACCACCCTCTTTTTCTGGGGGAGGAACACTTCCTCTTATATCCCTCATATAATAGAGTTCGCTGAGTTGAGACAACACGGAGCTCTGGGACGCGTTATAGTCAGAGGCCCCTAAGGGTGACTTCGCCCCTTACAACCCCATCCCCCCTATGTCCCACTTCACTCCCCCACCTTCCCTTCACCCTACTATACCCCCCTATGCCTACGGGACAGACAGGAGGGGTCAGAGGTGAGGCAGGAGGGACTCACTCCTCTCTCACAGCCATTATTTAAACTAATAAACAAATTAGTCTCTCAACGGGAGAAGGAGAGGAGAGGGGTCTGTGTGTGAGGGGTTCTGTGGTCTGATTAATGTATTTATGAAGCCAGACACTTCCATTCTACCTCACCATAGGGAGCACGCTTTGAGACAGAGTGACAACTGCTGGTGTAAAAAGGGCTTCATAATTACATTAATTGACAAGCCCTTGAAACGTTGTTTAAAATGAGTTTTCAATCTATTTGCCATTTAAGTTGTCACTTCCATACTGTATTCCTTAGCGGGAGTGAAGATGAGAAAGGAGGGTTTGTTTCACACTTTGATGCAGTACTTTAAATGCATTAGCCAGAGTGTGGATAATGACGGTAATGCTTTTGATATAAATCTGGGTCGGAGTCTGGTCTAAGGTGATGAAAGGCTTGACGTCTGGGTTTTTAGATCAGTTTTTATGTCAAACATTCATTAACGACATCCGGATATCAAACGGCCTGATCAATACCACTGATGGGATTACAGGATCATTTGGCGTGAGGTGTTATCGCCCCATTATCCCGTTATATAATATCTGACAGGTCTTTTTTTCTCTCGTTTTGATGGCCGGCATTATAGAGCTGTTCAGACGCGTGTGTGCCCGTGTGTGTGTGTGTCCGCGCGTGCATACCTGTGTGTGTCTCCCCACACACCTTTCCTCAGCCTCATTGAAAAGAGCTGATCTCTGTAACCCATCACTAACATTAATATCCCAGCTGACCGATGAAATTCAATTGATATTAACACTTAGGAGAAGAAGAACTATGTTACATTTACTGTAGATAGGCTGTAGTCAGCGATATGACTCCGCATCTGGGTAATTACATTCTAGCAGGCTAAGCATTGTAATTAAATAGGGGTTGTGTCCAAAATGGCACCCTATTCATACATAGTGCACTACTTCTTTCCAATGGGCCCTGGTCAAAAGTAGTTCACTACATAGGGAATAGGGTGTGATTTCAGACACACACAGGGTGTGTAACACTGGCCTGGTCCCTGGTGGGACAACGATCTGCTAGGGGACAGAGGACGACGGACGTTTTTAGATGAATAAAGATGTATAATGAACTTGATAGTGATGAGCAGGATAGGTATGAAGGCAATCAAAGCAAGTCATGAACAACATAATGAATTGAGAGCTGTCTCTCATGGAAGTTTCAGTGTGTGTGTGTGTGTGTGTGTGTGTGTGTGTGTGTGTGTGTGTGTGTGTGTGTGTGTGTGTGTGTGTGTGTGTGTGTTTACGTAGGTACGTGCGTGTGCACATGCATGTCTGTGTATGTGTGATGCACATGTATGTGTGTGTGTGTATGTGTTAGTGTGTGTGTGTGTATGTGTATGTGTTAGTGTGTGTGTGTGTGTTAGTGTGTGTGTGTGTATGTGTTAGTGTGTGTGTGTATATATGTGTTAGTGTGTGTGTGTATGTGTTAGTGTGTGTGTACTGTGTACTGGAGGACCTCCTCCAGTCTGTGAATAGGGCCTGATTAATGCATACACACAATAAAGAGGCCTGGCAGTGAACACAACCTCCCCACTCTGGGGTAGATTGGAGGGGCCTGGCTGGTGGATTGATCGGCTAATTCAGACTGATTGGAGCCCTGAAATCCTCCAATGACTCCAGATGATCGCTGCACACACACACACACACACACACACACACACACACACACACACACACACACACACACACACACACACACACACACACACACACACACACACACACACACACACACACACACACACAAACACACTAACTACCCTATCAAACCCAAATCAACAGCTCTTAGGGATTCAAGCTTGTAATGACTAGGGGTTAAATTTTTCAGTTGTAAACACAAGTGTTACAGTCCAAAAAATGGTTCAATAACAGTTGTACTATGATAGAATTTTCTGCTAGAGCTGTGGTGTGCCGAAGAGTAGTGGTGTGTGTGTGTGTGTGTGTGTGTGTGTGTGTGTGTGTGTGTGTGTGTGTGTGTGTGTGTGTGTGTGTGTGTGTGTGTGTGTATGTGTGCCTGTTCACTCACAGAGTAGAAAAGAGCAGTCTAAGAGGCCCCAGACTTAGAGAGAGATAAACAGTGTGTCTTGTCGCCGATCCAATTTCTTGCTTCTTAAACTGGCCACAGATGGCCTGTACTGTGTGGCGCGCTCTGCTCTCTCCCTCTCTCTCTCTCTCAGACCCTCCCCAGGCTGAACCAGCTTCAGACTCTTTCCCCACGCATAAGGGTGCGTCCCAAATGCCACCATCATCCCTATTCAGTGCACTACTGTTGACCAGGGCCTGTACGGAATAGGGTGCCATTTGGGACGCAAACACAGACTTGTCCTCACTCATTAATGACAAAGGGGGATTTGAGGGGAAAGTTAGTGTTCTTGGCCAAAAAGGCTCAGTCGAGGATCAGTCAGCGGGAGCCCAAAGCCATCGGGAGGGCTGATTGGCCGATTCCACTAATTTACCCCTGATTCCAACTAATCCTGATGGTTACACTTTCAGGAAGTGCACACGTTTTCTGATTGGGTTTAATGAATAATTGCGGGACACTACTTTGTGCCTACTTTGCTAGCGCCGTACTGCTACCTCCATTAGCCCACAGCCAGTGCACTTAAAGCTGGTATGTTATGTTAGTGTCCCAAACCGCCCAGCTAATAACATCAGAAGAGCCAGACACACAGAGCCTGCCTGTGGAACATCCCCACGGTAATGGGCACGGCGACGGTCTTTAAAAACCCCGCCGCTGGTTTTACTAGACACTATTAAAGTATGCCCTGGAGGAGGCGGCCATTTTAAGTTTGACGCCAAGGCGGAATGGGAAACGACACATTCTTCCTGCTCTGGCGCTTTGGGTGCCTCACTGTGCCAAGGTTGTGAAGTGGAGTTCTAGCCGGAGGGGGACGGAGGGAGGCATAGTTCGCTGTTTGGTGAAGGGCCTGTGAACTTTAGAACCAGAGGGTTAGCTAAACCGTGACTACGTCCCAAATAGCACCCTATTCCCTATATAGAGCACTACTTTTGGTGAGCGCTCTGGTCAAAAGAAGTGCACTACCTATGGAATAGGCTGTCATTTGGGACACAGGCTGTGACTGCCACAGCTTGCCGTTGGCTCACCATAAAACCAGAAGTGAGTCTTTCATCCTAGTCCAGGCCCTGGCAGTGACACCTGGCCTTCTCCCTGGGTCTGCCATTCACCGCCACGCCTGTCTGTAATCTCCTGACATATGACACAGTGGATAAAGGTGCGACAGCGTATCAGTTCTTTACAGGGTGATGAACTCAAGCCCTGGATGACAGAGGCTCTACCACCTTGCCTGTCCTGTGAACGGAAACACCAGCACACACACACACACACACACACACACACACACACACACACACACACACACACACACACACACACACACACACACACACACACACACACACACACACACACACACACACAGAGACACGCAAACACCTGCATACATACAGCATGCGCACACACACCTCCTCCGTTCCTCTAACATTAGAGATGTATCTCTCCTCACTGTGCCGATGACTGTGCACGCATACATACATACATACATACATACATACATACATACATACATACATACATACATACATACATACATACATACATACATACATACATACATACATACATGCATACATACATACATACATATATACAGTGGGGCAAAAAAGTATTTAGTCAGCCACCAATTGTGCAAGTTCTCCCACTTAAAAAGATGAGAGAGGCCTGTAATTTTCATCATAGGTACACTTCAACTATGACAGACAAAATGAGAAAAAAAAATCCAGAAAATCACATTGTAGGATTTTTAATGAATTTATTTGCAAATTATGGTGGAAAATAAGTATTTGGTCAATAACAAAAGTTTATCTCAATACTTTGTTATATACCCTTTGTTGGCAATGACAGAGGTCAAACATTTTCTGTAAGTCTTCACAAGGTTTTCACACACTGTTGCTGGTATTTTGGCCCATTCCTCCATGCAGATCTCCTCTAGAGCAGTGATGTTTTGGGGCTGTTGCTGGGCAACACGGACTTTCAACTCCCTCCAAAGATTTTCTATGGGGTTGAGATCTGGAGACTGGCTAGGCCACTCCAGGACCTTGAAATGCTTCTTACGAAGCCACTCCTTCGTTGCCCGGGCGGTGTGTTTGGGATCATTGTCATGCTGAAAGACCCAGCCACGTTTCATCTTCAATGCCCTTGCTGATGGAAGGAGGTTTTCACTCAAAATCTCACGATACATGGCCCCATTCATTCTTTCCTTTACACGGATCAGTCGTCCTGCTCCCTTTGCAGAAAAACAGCCCCAAAGCATGATGTTTCCACCCCCATGCTTCACACTAGGTATGGTGTTCTTTGGATGCAACTCAGCATTCTTTGTCCTCCAAACACGGCGAGTTGAGTTTTTACCAAAAAGTTATATTTTGGTTTCATCTGACCATATGACATTCTCCCAATCTTCTTCTGGATCATCCAAATGCTCTCTAGCAAACTTCAGACGGGCCTGGACATGTACTGGCTTAAGCAGGGGGACACGTCTGGCACTGCAGGATTTGAGTCCCTGGCGGCGTAGTGTGTTACTGATGGTAGGCTTTGTTACTTTGGTCCCAGCTCTCTGCAGGTCATTCACTAGGTCCCCCCGTGTGGTTCTGGGATTTTTGCTCACCGTTCTTGTGATCATTTTGACCCCACGGGGTGAGATCTTGGGTGGAGCCCCAGATCGAGGGAGATTATCAGTGGTCTTGTATGTCTTCCATTTCCTTGATTTCTTCCAGTTGATTTCTTCAAACCAAGCTGCTTACCTATTGCAGATTCAGTCTTCCCAGCCTGGTGCAGGTCTACAATTTTGTTTCTGGTGTCCTTTGACAGCTCTTTGGTCTTGGCCATAGTGGAGTTTGGAGTGTGACTGTTTGAGGTTGTGGACAGGTGTCTTTTATACTGATAACAAGTTCAAACAGGTGCCATTAATACAGGTAACGAGTGGAGGACAGAGGAGCCTCTTAAAGAAGAAGTTACAGGTCTGTGAGAGCCAGAAATCTTGCTTGTTTGTAGGTGACCAAATACTTATTTTCCACCATAATTTGCAAATAAATTCATTAAAAATCCTACAATGTGATTTTCTGGATTTTTTTTCCTCATTTTGTCTGTCATAGTTGAAGTGTACCTATGATGAAAATTACAGGCCTCTCTCATCTTTTTAAGTGGGAGAACTTGCACAATTGGTGGCTGACTAAATACTTTTTTGCCCCACTGTATATATATATATATATATATATATATATATATATATATATATATATATATATATATATATACATACATGGAATCAGTTTCCAGTGCCGCTCAGCAGACTGCTCTCTTCCTGGGAGGTCAGCTTCACACTCCCAATAGCATGTATTCTAGTTTAATATTACGCAACAGCCTACCTGCATGTTCAGCCTCTGGGTTTTAACTAAGCAGACGTTCCTTGTCTGTGTGTGTGTCTGTCTGTGTGTGTGTGTGCGTGTGTGATAATATCATGATCTCCTAGACAGTTGTGGGAACACACACACAAGATTAAAGAGCTGTGAGCCATGTTTATTGTGTGGCATTGGACTTACTTTAAGCAGTGTGTGTGTGTGTGTGTGTGTGTGTGTGTGTGTGTGTGTGTGTGTGTGTGTGTGTGTGTGTGTGTGTGTGTGTGTGTGTGTGTGTGTGTGTGTGTGTGTGTTGGATCTGCCTAGATCTGTCTGGATATGTCTAGCCTGGAGCGAGATGTTGAGTCGTCACACTAATGAATAAAAACACAGAGACAAAAGGGAGATAGCAAGGGCGTGTGTGTGTGTGTGTATGTGTGTGTTGGTGTGTGTGGGTGACCTCTTGGCCTCCCCAGCTACTGATTAAAACCATATTGAAAATGGTTTGTCTTGTTTCTCCCTCTCCATCATCCTCGGGGAGATTTGATTAATATATTAATTGGTCGGCAACGCAAACGATGGACTCATGGTGTAGTGTAATAAACCGAGTTGAGCAAATGGTACCCTATTCCCTTTGTAGTGCACTACTTTCACCTAGAGCCCTATGGGCCGTGGTCGAAAGAAGTGCACTATAAAGGGAATATGGTGCCATTTGGGGCGTATTCTGACATGACAGTTATTAAATACAACACGGCTCACGTCACACGTCACACGTCACACGCACACACACACACACACACACACACACACACACACACACACACACACACACACACACACACACACACACACACACACACACACACACACACACACAGGGAAGAAAGAGCTGGGCTGGGCCTAGTGTCTGGCATCTGGTGACTGGTATTTAAATGGTATGGCCTGTTCTACTGGGTGGGGTATATATCTAGATCCTGTTCATGGATGTGTGAGTGTGATAGTCTCTTATGTCTCTGTGTGATAGCCTCTTATGCCTCTGTGTGATAGCCTCTTATGCCTCTGTGGGATAGTCCCCATCCCCAGTCAGGTCTCCCCATCCCTACAGTCCCCATCCCCAGTTAGGTCTCCCTGTCCCCACAGTCCCCATCCCCAGTCAGGTCTCCCTGTCCCCACAGTCCCCATCCCCAGTCAGGTCTCCCCGTCCCTACAGTCCCCATCCCCAGTCAGGTCTCCCCGTCCCCATAGTCCCCATCCCCAGTCAGGTCTCCCCGTCCTTACAGTCTCCATCCCCAGTCAGGTCTCCCCATCCCTACAGTCCCCATCCCCAGTTAGGTCTCCCTGTCCCCACAGTCCCCATCCCCAGTCAGGTCTCCCTGTCCCCACAGTCCCCATCCCCAGTCAGGTCTCCCCGTCCCTACAGTCCCCATCCCCAGTCAGGTCTCCCCGTCCCCATAGTCCCCATCCCCAGTCAGGTCTCCCCGTCCCTACAGTCTCCATCCCCAGTCAGGTCTCCCCGTTCCCCCTTGCCACCCAGCGCCCCACAGCCACTGAATAGGACAGGAAGTGTTGGGGTTTCAGTGTCAACATGGCTGCTGTTGTCTGTGATCAGGGTGAGTGGTCAGGCCTCAGATAGATCATCCTCCTGAACAAAGAGAAACCCATGCTGATGCTGACACACTGGGAAGTTCCTGGGTCACTACCCCTAAGGGAACACTAGTGTGTGTGTGCATGTGTGTGTGTGTGTGTGCGTGTGTGTGTGTGTGTGTGTGTGTGTGTGTGTGTGTGTGTGTGTGTGTGTGTGTGTGTGTGTGTGTGTGTGTACTCCCCAGCTCACTTTAACCCCCTGATACTGCCAGCCGGAGCGTTCAGGCTACACTTCAGTGCTCCCTCTTTTCACACGATCACAAAAGTAATCCTGTGAGAAGATTCCTGTAGTTGTCTAGCCTACAAGGTAAGAGCAGCGAATGGATTGACTTGGACACTAGTAACTTAGGAGGATTGCGTTGTTTCCATTAATGTGTACACATAGGGCCTGAATTATGAGAAACAAGAAACATTTGAATAACATTTTGTGAGACTATTCTGAACAGTGGGACCTGGAGTAAGACTGAACACCGTCCTGGACTCCAACTGATGATACAAGTAGACGGATTGGAACCGTTTTATAGGAATGACAAATGTACTATTGTTCTAATTCATACTCTCTGCGACAATTTAAAGCAATTTCCGTCTCGATATTTTAGCAAGTAGATATTTTCAAAAACAATTAAGGATCAAAAAACAATCAAATCAAAATGTCTTACAAAAAGTCCTCCAGGAATCCTGCAGAGAGTTTTACACTACAAACACCCTGTAGGGACATTAGAACACAACAGTTTATTGGTTTATTTGTTTCCCCATTCGCTTTCCAAAAGCAGTTACTCTTCCTGGGGTCCACAATATCACAACACATGACAAGTAACAAGACACTGATACACTGGACAGATGAATGTGAGCATTAGAGAGAGTGTGTGTGTGTGTGTGTGTGTGTGTGTGTGTGTGTGTGTGTGTGTGTGTGTGTGTGTGTGTGTGTGTGTGTGTGTGTGTGTGTGTCCCCTCATTGTGTTACTCTGTCTGCCACATATCCTGAGGGATAACTAGCTGATAGTAGCTGAGACTGAGTGTCCAGGCTGCAACAGATCCTGGGAGATAACTAGCTTATAGTAGCCGAGACTGAGGATCCAGGCTGCAACTGATCCTGGGGGATAACTAGCTGATAGTAGCTGAGACTGAGGATCCAGGCTGCAACAGATCCTGGGGGATAACTAGCTGATAGTAGCTCAGACTGAGTGGCCAGGCTGCAACAGATCCTGGGGATAACTAGCTGATAGTAGCTGAGACTGAGGGTCCAGGCTGCAACAGATCCTGGGGGATAACTAGCTGATAGTAACTGAGACAGAGGGTCCAGGCTGCAACAGATCCTGGGGGATAACTTGATAACAGTAGCTGAGACTGAGGGTCCAGGCTGCAACAGATCCTGGGGGATAACTTGATAACAGTAGCTGAGACTGAGGGTCCAGGCTGCAACAGATCTTGGGGGATAACTAGCTGATAGTAGCTGAGACTGAGGGTCCAGGCTGCAACAGATCCTGGGGGATAACTAGCTGACAGTAGCTGAGACTGGGTCCAGGCTGCCACAGATCCTGGGGGATAACTAGCTGATAGTAGCTGAGACTGAGGGTCCAGGCTGCAACAGATCCTGGGGGATAACTAGCTGATAGTAGCTGAGACTGAGGGTCCAGGCTGCAACAGATCCTGGGGGATAACTAGCTGATAGTAGCTGAGACTGAGGGTCCAGGCTGCAACAGATCCTGGGGGATAACTAGCTGATAGTAGCTGAGACTGAGGGTCCAGGCTGAGCTAAGCCGGTTAAGATATTCACAGGATTTAGATTGCTGTTGACACATATTTTTTAAATATTGTTGAAGGGGAAGCCACAGACCTCTACAATAAGCATTTTTAAACCGCTCATCTGCGTAGGTTAGAGACCCCGATTATGGCCAGCGGGAAAAGGGAGGGAGGAGGGGTGGTGTGTGTGTGTGCACATGCACGTACATACCATGATCTCCTAAACAGTTATGGGAAACACACACGAGATGAAAGAGCTGTGAGCCATGTTTATTGTATGACGTTGGACTTATTTTAAGCAGTGTGTGTGTGTGTGTGTGTGTGTGTGTGTGTGTGTGTGTGTGTGTGTGTGTGTGTGTGTGTGTGTGTGTGTGTGTGTGTGTGTGTGTGTGTGTGTGTGTGTGTGTGTGTGTGTGTGTGTGTGTATGTACATTCCTGTGCATCTTTATGTAGTTTTTTATTACAGAGAAAAACATCTGAAATGTAAACTACTTACACTTCTGCACAATTCTTAACTGTTTTTCGTCTGCGTTTTTAAGATAGGCCAGCTGAAGGGAGACAGCAGCGAGACAGAATAATGGAGTTAGGTGACTCCACTGAGGTTTTCCAGTGAGCTGATTGTTTGATTGGTTTCTCCCCAGACAACTTACAGCCCAATCCACAAGAGACGTGATAAACAGAAGAAGTGTGTGCGGTCAGATCTCTTCTTTCTCTCGTCCATGTTCTCTCTCTCTTTCATGCCTAACCCTAACCTCTTAGCGTGTGGCAGGCGCGGTACTCCTGGGTACCGGTGGGCACGGGGGGAGTGGGGCGGGCAAGAAGGGCGCAGGGGCGCATCCTCATCTCAGGTTCCCCCAGGAAACACAAACTCCAGAGACGTCTCTTTTGTGTTCCGTCTCTCTTTCTCGCTCTTTGTTTTCTGTCTCCTTCTCTTCCCATCGTCTCCCTACCACAACAAAGAACCACACAGCAGAGCACGGTGCTCAGGTGACTCCTGTGTCCTCCCAGGGTTTCGTCTCGGTTACAGAAACGCTAGTCATAAGACACAGAGACGTAGGCTAGGGAGTAGGGACACCATGGAAACTTTCATCCTGTTTTGTTCTGGTTTGGTGTGTATTTACTTGATGCCATATGGGTTCTTTGTTAAAGTGGGAAAAGGCAGAAAGTTAAAAAAGGTCAAAAGAGAGAGGAAAACTTCCCGAGGAACAATACTGAAAAGAGGAGTGTGACAGAAACAGACGGAGGGACGGAGGGATGAAGGCCGCTCCTTCCTCCGCGGTTGGTCACAGACCCGCATTACATGATCCTGCCTTTATCCCGACTATCCTAAATGGAATTAGTTCCTGGAACGTTTGAAGTTGTCGACGGTCGTTAGGCAGAGTAGAGCGGGCTGGTAGCCCCATCGTGTCAAAAAAACGCCGAACGTGTTTTTAGAACAGACATACCCCTCCCCATCTTCACAACAACTTTGTCAATATGACTTGACCATGATTATTGACCTTCCAAAATTATACCTAGGAGTTCATCTTCCCAAAATTCTCAATGGTCACACCCTATATACACAACTCCAGATGAGGTTTAGGTCTTAGAGAACGCCTTGAACCAAATACAATGTTTTTAGTGTTAACTGTATTTAAGACCAGTTTCTTATTGAATACCCATTCTGATACTGGCTGTAACTCCGTATTTAGAATTTCAATGACCTCACCAGTTTTGGGTGCTGATAAGCTTTAACCTTGGGAAGGAGCGAAGGACAGAGGGAGGGGTGGAGAAGAAAACCAAACAGTGTGTCAATCGTTTGGACACACTCTCTTCCACGGCTCTGGCTACGTGAGACGCCAAGCACATGTAAACAGGAAGCCTTTTGATATGGCTGGGGAAGGGACAGGAGAGAGTGTGTCTGTGTGTGTGTGTGTGTGTGTGTCTGTGTGTGTGTCTGTGTGTGTGTGTGTGTGTGTGTGTCTGTGTGTGTGTGTGTGTATGCCTTTAAAGTGAATAGACAGGGGGGTCCGTGGCCCAGCAACCTTGGATTTCACAGCCCCCCTACTTCTGAGAGAGAACAGTTACCATCTTTATCCTTTATCCTGTTCTCGGCTGAATCTTCAAACACGCTGCGCCAGTAAAAATTCCAGGTGCCACCACAGTGCACTCACACACCCACTCTATCCATACCACTCTGTTTAATGTCATGAGCTCTTTCCAGTCTCTGTGTAATCTGTGCATTTTGCAGGGCCACACCTGTCACTGGTTAGCTGTTAGCTGGGGAACTGGAACACCTACATCATATGTCCTAGTTTAACGAGACAACTGCAGATTCACTGCAACACTGTTGAACACCAGACCTAAACAATGGCCAGGCCTCAATGCAAACATGACACTCAGAACCTGTCTGAGAGGCATATACACACACATATACACCCCCCCCCACACATACACACACACCCCCATCCACACACACACACACACACACACACACACACACACACACACACACACACACACACACACACACACACACACACACACACACACACACACACACACACACACACACACACACACACACACACACACACACACACCAGCACAATAACAGCTGAACTCCTTTTCCTAACATCAACTATTTTCAGACCAAATCTATTTCAACCACTACTAATGTCCTCCTAGCTGGGCCTGTCTATACTCTGGGGCAAACTCACATTCTAATGTAATATATAAACGCACAACTTCAGCAATTTGTTGTTTTTTCTGTTCTTAATTAAGCCAAAGAGGTGTTAATGAAGGGATAGGAACTCCTAATGGAAGTGGCTACATAAGAACTGTATATCACTAGATCCATCGGGATTCGAGTCCTCCAACAGCTTTGTTACGTCTACATTTTAAAGGTTAGCCCAGCACCTGTAAGCCGGGGTGTCTCGAGACAGACTAATGAATGTAGTTTCATGAAGGTGCAGGTAAAATTTCGTTAATTATGTTCATTAAAATATTTTTCATTTAATGTCTTTAAAGGTACGAATCTGACATTGTCAGCAGGTTTGTTCTTACGTTGTTGTTTTCTTACTCCCAATAGTTTGACACATTTCCATTCTATACAATCTAAAGAAACAGACATAAAAATGAGTTACTAAAATAACATTTGTGGGCGTCGGAAACAATGAGAACAAATTCTTTCAAAACTCAGTGGTTCAGAGTGCCAAAGAGTGCCATAAAACGGCACCTGTCACACAAGTGCTCTTTGAAAAATAACACAAAACGAAAAAGTCATGGTCGCTCTGAGAGAGGAGATGGGGTGAGAGCGATAGAGGAATGAGAGAGAGGAGCGAGAGAGCGAAAGAAGAGTGTCGCTCCTCCTCTCGTTCAAACCTCACACATGTGCACTTCAAACCGCCATGGCCTGCTAATCAACCATTGTGTGAGCTCACTCAGCCAGAGATACACTCCTTACATTGGACTAGGTGAACCAGAGAGACTGGGGGGTAAATGGAGCTGATATAATGGCTGTGAGAGAAAGGGGTAAATGCGGGAGAGAAAGAGAGAGAGAGACAGAGACAGACAGCGAGATAGAGAGAGACAGAGAGAAACAGAGAGAGACAGCGAGAGAGAGAGAGAGAGAGAGAGAGAGAGAGAGAGAGAGAGAGACAGAGAGACAGAGAGAGACAGAGATATGCAGAGACAGAGACAGAGTCACAAAGCTATCTGTGATGGCGCTCTAGGGGCCACCGGGGGAAACTTAATCAAAAAAAGGTTGGCAGCTCGGGGAGAGAGAGGGAGCAGAGTGGAGCAGAGAAGAGGAGAGGAGAGGGGGAGTAGAGGACAGAGAACAGGTGACAGGGTTCTCTCTCTCTCTTCACTTTCGTCTCCAGAACAAAGTCAAACCCTGAGAGTCGTAATCCAACTGTCGCTAGGAGCAACACGTGCTTTGCTCTGTCTGTCACCACGCCTTGGGGTTAACCCTTCACCTTCACCAATCAGTGGGCTTCAATGGACATGCCGACATACACTTACAGTACCCGTTCACACTAATTCTGGAGTTCCCTCAAATTCTCTCATTGTCAAGTTCACAGCTGCATCTTCTCAAGTGAAGAGGTCACAAGAGGAAAGGAACGCTGAGCGACACCAACTCTCATTCAACATTCTTTCCCAACAACCGTGTTTCACCGATCCCTCAGTGTCAGTGGACGTGCCGGGGAGTGTGCACGATGTTGAGCCGTGCACGCTCCCGAGCCAAGGAAGGAGAGATAAAAGAGAGAGATAAATAAAAAGGTGTGTCGTGCACACCGACCGGACTCACCATTATCGCTGTCCGACTTGTTTTCGTGCTCTGTGTCGGTGAGGGTCAGGGCCGAGTTGGACCGGCTGGACAGGCACGAGTTCCGGCCGCCCGACTTCACCCCGCGGCCCCACAGCCGCATGGCGCGCTCCGGTGACATCACGCCCTCGTTCTCGGTGTCCACGTCGGAGCCGGCGCCGGCCGAGTAGCCGCGGTGGGGGAGGCCCATCTCGGAGCAGAAGGCCAGGCCGCGGCGCGTGGACGGCTCGCAGATCCCCAGTTGTCTCAGGTTGAAGTTCTGCCCTGAGAGGAGAGGAAACGAGATAGAAGTCGTCAACACTAGAGCCCTGAACATGCATACCGGTCAATAAATGTCTTCCAAAGGAAAAACTAGTGCCCCTTTACAAGAGAATACAGGAAGTACAGGGTAGAATAAAGGGAGTTTTGAGAGAGGAAACAAGATGGAGGATCTTAAAGACTCTTTCACAAAGAACAAGGTTGAGGACATCAATAGTTTCAATAAGAGAGGCGCTGGAGTCTTTTATTCTAAATGTCAAGTATTTCAGCGATATTTAAGAGAGCTAGCATTTACCAGGGAGAGCAATTCAGTGGCCTTTTACAGGAGAACACAGGGAGTACAGCTGATCTAACTTGAGACTGGCTGTAAAGACAAAACACCTTGAACCCTGTCACTAACAGATCATCTGCCACATTAAAACCTCTTCCTGCCCCTATCTTGTAGTGACGGGGGGGGGGGGGGGGGGGATCTATACAGTTACATATCGGGATATTATTTGTGACCATATATCATATCGTATCGTTTTGACTGTCACAATATTATTTTTACGCTAGCTGGCTGCACCTGCACCAAAACGTATCCTCAGAACTGATCAACGTGTGTTTTCTCCTGCTCTCTCTAGTCTCTCTGCCGCAGACATATAGTGAGCAATATGTTTGGAACATCAAATCACAATAAAATCACAGTATCGAATCGCAATACATATGGTATCAGCACCTAAGTATAGTGACTATATCGTAACGTGAGGTCCCTGGCAATTCTCAGCCCTATTATCGCCCCCAACCCCCCAAGGCTCCTCTGACCTCCAGCCCCCCGACCCTCAGATCCATCGTAACACTGAGAACCGGACAGACAGACCCCCTCCCTCCTTCCCCAGCCTTATTTGTACAGTATTTGACCAGTGGCAGATGGATAGATTGATGGCTATATAAACTGAATAAGAATATAAACGCTACATGTTACAATTGTCAAGATTTTACTCAGTTACAGTTCATATTAAGGAAATCAGTCAATTTAAATAAAATCATTAGGTCATAATCTATGGATTTCACATGACTGGGAATACAGATATGCATCTGTTGGTGACAGATACCTTTTAAAACAGGGTAGGGGGCGTGGATCAGAAAACCAGTCAGTATCGGGTGTGACCAGATTAAAGTTGACAAGGCTGTTGATTGTGGCCTGTGAAATGTTGTCCCACTCCTCTTCAATGGCTGTGCAAAGTTGCTGGATATTGGTGGGAACTGGAACACGCTGTCGTACACGTCGATCCAGAGCATCCCAAACATGCTCAATGGGTAACATGTGTGGTGAATATGCAGGCCATGGAAGAACTGGGACATTTTCAGCTTCCAGGAATTGTGTACAGATCCTTGCAACATGGGGATGTGCATTATTTTGCTGAAACATGGAGGTGATGGCGGCGGATGAATGGCATGACAAATGGGCCTCAGGATCTCGTCACGGTATCTCTGTGCATTCAAATTTTCATCAATAAAATGCATTTGTGTTCTTTGTCCATAGTTTATGCCTGCCCATACCATAACCCCACCATGGGACACTCTGTTCACAACGTTGACATCAGCAAACCACTAGCCCACACAACGCCACACAATGCCCAGTACAGTTGAAACTGGGAGTCATCCGTGAAGAGCACACTTCATCATGGGCTGGCGTGTTTACACGTGGTCTGCGGTTGTGAGGCCGGTTAGACGTACTGTCAAATTCTCTAAAACGACTCTGGTGGACATTCCTGCAGTCAGCATGCCAATTGCACACTCCATCAAAACTTGAGACATCTGTGGCATTGTGTTGTGTGACAAAACTGCACATTTTAGAGTGGCCTTTTGTTGTCAGCAGCACAAGGTGCACTTGTGTAATGATCATGCTGTTTAATCAGCTTCTTGATATGCCACACCTTTCAGGTGGATAGATTATCTTGGCAAATTAGAAATGCTCAGTAACATGGATGTGAACAAATCTGTGCACAAAATTTTGCGAAATAAGCTTTTTGTGCATATGGAAAATGTATGGGATCTTTTATTTCAGCTTATGAAAATGGGATCAATACTTTACATGTTGCGTTTATATTTTGTTCTGTATAGATAGATACACTACATTACCAAATTTATGTGGACACCTGCTCGTCAAACATCTCATTCCAAAATCATGGGCATTAATATGGAGTTGGTCCCCCCCTTTGCTGTTATAACAGCCTCCACTCTTCTGGGAAGGCTTTCCACTAGATGTTGAAACATTGCTGCGGTGACTTGCTTCCATTCAGCCACAAGACCATTAGTGAGGTCGGGCACTGATGTTAGGCAATTAGACCTGGCTCGCAGTCAGCGTTCCAATTCATCCCAAAGGTGTACGATGGAGTTGAGGTCAGGGCTCTGTGCAGGCCAGTCAAGTTCCTCCAACACCGATCTCGACAAACCATTTCTAGGGGGGAATGTTTGTCTATGGAGATTGCATGGCTGTGTGCATGATTTTATACACCTGTCAGCATTTGGGTGTGGCTGAAATAGCCGAATCCACTAATTTTAAGGGGTGTCCACATACTTTTGTAGATAGATAGATAGATAGATAGATAGATAGATAGATAGATAGATAGATAGATAGATAGATAGATAGATAGATAGATAGATAGTGTAACGATATGCGCTAAGGGGAAGGAACCAAAGGGAGTGACATATATAGGGGAGGTAATCAAGGAGGTAATGGAGTCCAGGTGAGTGTCCTTATGCGCTGATGCGTGTAATGATGGTGACAGCTGTGTCCATAACGAGCAGCCTGGTGACCTAAAGGCCGGAGAGGGAGCACACGTGACAGTACCCCCTCCCCGGCGCGCTTGGCTCCAGCCGCGTTCAGCTCCAGCCGCAGGACGCCAACCACAGGGACGATCACGGGGATCAGAAGCAGACCGGTCGCCTCCGCTGCGGCGCAGAGACCTGACGAACCGGCTGAGGAGTGAGAGCCTGATGAGCCAGCTGAGACCTCCCCGGTTGCCTCGGTCGAGGCAAGGGAACCTGTTCACCCAGCTGAGGCATGGGAGCCTAACGAGGCCGCCGAGGCATGGGAACCCGTAGAACCCTCCGAGGCATGGGAATCCGACAAACCGGCTGAGGCATGGGAACCCATCGAACCCTCCGAGGCATGGGAATCCGACAAACCGGCTGAGGCATGGGAACCCATCGAACCCTCAGAGGCATGGGAATCTGACAAACCGGCTGAGGCATGGGAACCCATCGAACCCTCAGAGGCATGGGAATCCGACAAACCGGCTGAGGCATGGGAACCCATCGAACCCTCAGAGGCATGGGAATCTGACAAACCGGCTGAAGCATGGGAACCCATCGAACCCTCAGAGGCATGGGAATCTGACAAACCGGCTGAGGCATGGGAACCCATCGAACCCTCCGAGGCATGGGAATCCGACAAACTGGCTGAGGCATGGGAACCCATTGAACCCTCAGAGGCATGGGAATCTGACAAACCGGCTAAGGCCTCCCAGGTAGCTCCGGTTAGGACACCCGGACCCGACATCACCTCCAACACAATAACAAAAAAAACTCCCTGATGCTTCCCTTTGGTGAGGCATCATTCGATGGTGACAGGTGTGCGCCATAACAAGCAGCCTGGTAACCTAGAGGCCAGAGAGGCACACATGACAGATATATAGACAGTCGGGAGAGAAGAGGGCTGCGTTCCAAGTGCACTATATTTTATTTTTTATTTAACTAGGCAAGTCAGTTAAGAACAAAGAACACATTCTTATTTACAATGACGGCCTACCCCGGCCAAACCCTCCCCTAACCCGGACGACGCTGGGCCAATTGTGTGCCGCCTTATGGGACTCCCAATCAAGGCCACAGCCCGGGATCGAACCAGGGTCTGTAGTGACCCTGGTGCAATGCAGTGCCTTATACCGCTGCACCACTCGGGAGCTATATAGGCAATAGGGTGTAATACTTTTGACCAGGACCCATAGGGCTCTGGTCAAAAGTAGTGCACTATTAGGGAATAGGGTGCCATTTGGGACGCCACAGAGAAGAGAAGGGGGAGAGCTATCTCCCAGGTGCTAACAAAATAGAAGCTGACAGGTAAATGGGGCCTAGCTAGCATCTGGGGAGTCATTTGGACTGGAGGTGTTGAGTAATGAAAAGATCCTGCACGGGCTTGAAAAGAAAGAGAGAGAGCGAGAAAATACAAATAAATCCTGTGCTGACTTTTTGTTTCGTGATGGGGGTTGGTGGGGTGCAGTATCAACTGACCTGAAATCCCCAGTGAAAACACAGCTTCTGTAAACAGCGCTAGCCCCTAGACGTGCAAAAAAGGGACTATCAGGTTTCATCTGACTCTCAGATAACTGCAGGGGCTTAACATTCTGTTACCCAGGATCCCACGCTGGACTCCCAGGACCCCGACCGTTGTGTCTTACCACGACCAGGCCTGACTAGCTAACAATGTTAGCGGGTAGCACAGACGCAACGCATGTTTGAGATCGACTACATTGCAGTAGGATTACGCAGAATCACTGATCTGCAAATCTTGCATCCCAAAAGTGAATTATTATATGATTAAGATGAGGGATTCTGCATCTCGTCTTGCTCAAGGGGATCATGCTAGCAGTTAGCAAAACCCCCCATCTTTTCAGCACCATAGGACCAACGCCCTAATGGAAAACTCTCATTATCAAACGGAGGGAGACACCCTCAACTTTTATTTTATGAGGCCCCCTGAAGACTAAAATCCCCAGTAATTCAGATCAAAATTAGTTTAATTTATCTGTTCCTAAGCATTCCCACGAATAGAAGGGACACGTGATCGTGTCTCAATGTCATCACGGTATGAAAGGATTGTTATTTCAAATCCAATCTCTTTTAGGGCTTAGTTGTCATCAATTTGTTCGACCAATTATGGTAATTATGTTCTGGCCACACGACCATCCGCTCTGATAAAAATCTGCTAGTCTACCCCCTGCTCTAAAGACTGTAGTAGAGCATGACGAAACAACTAAAATGATACATACTTCAGTGAAACACGACATCCGAAGGGGAATCTATAGTTTCCTAAAGCAAAACATATCATCGCTGAAACACAACTGAAACAACACATAGGCCTAATGCTGTAGCGGAATATAGCATGCTATGATACAGCCCATTTTGCTTAGGCAGAGCACAATGCATTCCGCAGCTCAAGCTGAACTCGTTAGCATAACAAAAACAAGGTTCGAACCATGCTAACATAAAGCGAAACCATAAAGGGCACTTCAGTGCTGGCCCACTGGGCACAAACTGATTGAATCAACGTTGTTTCTACGTAACTTCAATGAATCAACGTGGTGGAAGAGACGTTGAATTGACGTCGGTGCCCAGTGGGGAGTGCTAACAAATTGCATAATGCTAAAGCAAAACTCAACAACAAAGAGCACCTTGGAACGGCCCATTGGGCTAGCCACTGTTTGAGTGCAGGAGGGCAGAGCGCCAGGCCCGCAAGGCCCAACGATAAATGCCCTATAAAAGCATTATTTGCGGGTTGCTAATGTTGGCTGGCACATAGGAAACGGCAAACCAACAATGGAGGGCCTCTGGGTACACAGCAATAATTTACAACACATGAAGCAAATACACATACTGTCTGCAATTTAGCAACTCAGAGAGACAGAGCGAGTGAGAAAGAAAGAAAGAAAGCTAAATAAATTAATATTTGGCAGAGGTAGCTGTGTTAATGATTGGTCTCATATGTGGCTGTACTTTGGTTATATCTAATGCGGTAACATTATGCAGGCTGAAAGGAATTCAAGACCCACCCACTAGTATTGTAGAAAACAATCCAGGCACAATTCATTTACATCACAAAAAAACACAAGTAACAAGGTACAGTAGTTTAACTAAGCAGGTTAACATTAAATACAGTAGATTTGGAGCCACAGAAATGATCAAATTACTGCTATCTCTATGGCAACCATTCATTGAAACACCCTAAATTAGTCTGAGAATATTTGGCAAAATATTGTTCAATGTATTAACAGATAAAAATCCCAAGTGTAAAGTACAGAGACTTAGTAAAAGTGTCTTCCTCTCGCAGGCAGACGGAATATGGTGTGTGCGTGGGAGCACGTGCATGTGTGTTCTCGGGGAGGGGTAATGTGGTGCAGATGGGAGAGAAGATGGTGGCTGCTCTACTCTGTTATGTTGTCCTGGCAGATAGACTGGTAGCTAAGGCACTTCCAATCTGTTTGGTGATTTCATAAATATCAAGGCCTTGAAAGCGTAAAGTCCATACTTCAAAGGCGGCGCCGCCGCCACAACAAGACAAACAGCAACAACAGCCGTCAACAACCGTATGAAGTCATCAGGGTGGAGTTAAGGTACTGTTCCACATTAAGGCTTTTATGTCTGACATATACTGACTATACATGTACTTTAATTTATACAGAACTAATAAAACATACAGCATATTACACATAATCCTAATAAAACAATAACATACTCATATTTGTGTTATGAATAATAACATGAATAAATAATATGGTTTTAGTATAGTTTTACAGATTTAAATATTTTCTCAACATGAAAAAAAAAAATCTGAATATATCATAGTACTTCTTAGAAATATCTGAGAGAAATTCCTACATTTGTAACAAATTGTAGAAGACACAGTAACCATGGATCAAAATGAACTATTTCATTATCTGGGTCCTCATATGCCAACACAACTACAGGCATATAATTAGGAATTGAAATACTATATAATTGTATAGGATCTCCATGACTACAGCCAACAATACACTGTATAATTCATCTTAAGCCTATTAACCATTCTAATACAATTGAAGTGGCTTGCATTTTATGTTAGGGAATTTTAAAACACGATCCAATTAAAAATAGAGTCTGTGAAACATAATTGATTTAGTTCCTTTTTTGCAAAGCTAAACTCTTTTCTCTCGCTTAAAGACATTTATGTCACACCTACATTTAGATTTAGACTGCATTCCATTCTGTGGGTTTAGCTGCCGTGGTGATAGGAACGGGCTGCCTAAGAACATGCCTGAACATATATATATATATATATATTTTTTTACATATAAATGCTGTGAAATGTTTGTAAAAAATGTAATTCCTGCCGCTATTCATTGATTATCGTATATCATTTAGTGACCGTATTTTGCGATCATTTTTGCTTCAGTAATATGTTATTATATTACTTTTGAATCCTTATTAGATTAGTATACATTCACTCTGATAACGTGTTCTTCCAGCTTAGACTAGTTAATACTCACTCTTTGTGGGAAAATGGAAAGTGTTTCACGCAGCACTACTTATGCAGTTATGAAAATGACTGTAATTTAAACATAATAGAAGTATCTCAATGAGAGGCAACTGCTTTATATTCCATAGGCCAATGGTAAAATGTCCATATCAGTGACAACAACTATGGCTTCTTTTGTTTTAAAATATTGAAATATTTAGGGGTCCAAGATTCAGACAAATACATGCTTTATCTCATTTAGGGTAGAGTATTATTTAACTACATTTAGATTCAAATATTAAAATGTTGTTCTCAAGCTATATATAAGTCATCCTCATTGTGAATTGGTCCTGATGCATGCCATGCCCCACGTGGTAGTAGAATCCAGAAGTTTCACAGCACGGTCAAATCATTGGTTGATCAAAAAAATGAAAAATCTTCCAAATTCCCTCCGAGATAATTTGCATTATAAGAAGGATAAAATATTGACTGTTAAATCTGTAGATAAAATACAGTCTGGAGTAATCTTTAATCTAGGAATAAAAGTGACTACAAAGGCTTGTTAATTTACAGACATAACTAAGATAGTCACTGCAGTTCAATTAAAATTATATTCATTTTAAATGAACGCCAATTAGTGTGGCAATGAAAATGTACATGATAAGATAATTAAAGTCATTACCTTTTTTCTCTCCAATATTTATGAATTGTTAATTGGAGTGGAGGAACAATCAATGAACTAGTAATGAACTTCAAAGTACTTTTGTTATGTTTATAGAAAATATGGATGGACCTGGTAAAACGCTTTGCCTCCATCTTTCCACAAACCAGTTAATGTCACGAGTTCAACACAGTTTCAGATCTACGCGCTCGCTGTACGTTATAAAATCTAATAATTACAAAAATCCCAGTTTTTTATTTTATCACTGACGGGCAACAATTCTAATTGTTCCAGCTTTAGTCCATTAAGTTTCACAAATTAATACTGTCCCGCTATTATTTCTGAAGTGACCAAATCATTTAGGTCAACGTCAAACCCATAGAATTTGAATGAATAGAATGGTCAAATAGGTTCAAAAGCCGTTCTACTCCTTCTATTTCTATGGTGTCACCATATTAATATACAGCATAAACAAACGGTGCTAGCTATATTAGCTTAGCATAGTGTCACCATAAGCTCCTATGAGGGAAGTTACTGTGAGTTAATGGGCGAGGAGACAGAAAGAGGTGCTTAGCCAAGAGGCTTTGTATAGTAGTTAAACATTAAGTTCTTAAGTCTGTCTAGCGATGGCTGTGGCCCAACAAGTCAACAAGTCTAGTGACCGAGTGGCCCACTTAGGGGACTAGCTCTGCCAGCGAGAGGCAGAAAGGGTGTCGCTATAATAATTTGCGGGGGTGCTTATATTTGTTCTGTTACACAAAAGTGGGTCGCCATTGTACAGCGCCCCTGGAGCAATTAGACTTGCTCAAGGGCACAGCAAAAATTTAAATATTTTACCTTGTCAGCACCTTAAGTCGCAGTTGTAAATGAGAACTTGTTCTCAACTGGCCTACCTGGTTAAATAAAGGTGAAATAAAATAAAATAAACTTTCGGGTACTGGCCCAACACGGTAACCTCGAAGCTACCTGCCACCCCCATCTGTCTCATGTCTGTTAATATGGGGAGGATGTCATGCATAGCCCCAACCTACCCAGACTGTTACCCCTTTCCTCACCCCAATACCCCCATCTACCTGTCGACACATTACCCCTGGAGCTCTTTATCAGCAAGACAAGCCCCAGTGTTCATGTTCAACACTAACCATGCAGCTATTATATACCATTTAGCAGAGACCTTTTAATCCCAAGCCACTTATAGTCATGCATGCATACATACATGTTTACACACGAGTGGAATCGAACCCACTATCCTGCCGTTGCAAGCGCTGTGCTCTACTACCAACTGAGCTGCAGAGGACAAGCACCTAGTGAGACACCAACGAGAGAGATAATGAGATTTTTTCTTTTTGGATTGAAACCGTAGCTAGAACATGTTTTCTTCATGACATAAGTGCACCGTAAAGGTAATTACACTTCGTCCCTTATCCACAGAAACTGATTCCTGATAGGGCTGGGTCGCGTCCTTGAACGCACTTTAAATCTGAAGTAGTCAGCCCTTATCCCTTATCTAAGGTAAACATTTGAGCCTCGGCCCAGCTCGGTGGCATAAGTCAACATGGAGGGGGCCCACCTGAGGTAAACCTATGTAAACAGAGACAGACTTCACCTCTTAGGGGCCAACCTAAGGAAGAGTTCAAGCAGGTACAGCTGACCGTGACTACAGAGTAAAACCTACGGACTGCTTGAAGTGGAATGACAAAGGTACTGGTACTCAATTTAATTTTACAGTCCTGGTGATCATATTTACATTTTACAGTACTGGTGATCATATTTACATTTTACAGTCCTGGTGATCATATTTACATTTTACAGTACTGGTGATAATATTTATATTTTACAGTACTGGTGATCATATTTGCATTTTACAGTACTGGTGATCACATTTGCATTTTGCAGTACTGGTGATCATATTTACATTTTACAGTCCTGGTGATCATATTTACATTTTACAGTCCTGGTGATCATATTTACATTTTACAGTCCTGGTGATCATATTTACATTTTACAGAACTGGTGATCATATTTACATTTTACAGTCCTGGGGTTCATATTTACATTTTACAGTACTGGTGATCATATTTACATTTTACAGTACTGGTGATCATATTTACATTTTACAGTACTGGTGATCATATGTACAGTACTGGTGATCATATTTACATTTTACAGTACTGGTGATCATATTTACATTTTACAGTACTGGTGATCATATAGGTGATGGATGATACTCTGTACCGGTAAGTACCAGGCCCACCTCAAGCACTGCCTACATGGTCAGCCGCAGGGCAACGCCCCTAGAGCATGCTAGGTGCCTTGCTCAAAGGCACAACGGCAGGAGGATAACTAACTAGGCTAACTAGTACCTTGTCGGGTGTACTCGTCCTGTTCACGGTGCACCATCTCCTTCACTCTGCTGCTGTACAATAGTCTGGAGGAGTCCTGGTGGTCGAAGGCCTTGAGCGTCTCGCTGGAGCTGTACGACTTCTGGGTGGGTACCCTCGGTCCGGGGCCGCCGCTGCCGCACTCCTCGCTGTCGCCGGACGAGCCCGTGTAGCGCCGCTCCTTGTCGCGCCTGCTCTTGGTCAGCGAGCAGTAGGGCCTGCGTTCCTTCACGTCCATACTGCCAGCATGCTTCGCCGACCCCGGCGGATAGACACAAACACGGCACGGACCGGGACACTGAAGGAGGAGGATGATGGGGGGGAGGAGGTGGAGGAGGGAGGGTCCGTCCAACCCGCTCCGCTTAGGCTCGGCTACCTGGAGAGAGGGAGGACAGGGAAAGAGAGAGAGAGGGAGGGGAAGAAAATGAAAGAAAAAGTGTGAGACACAGTGGTCAGATAGCGCTAAGCTGTGCACTTAATCTTCCCGGGATCCTTAAATCCTCCCCACCTTCTGGAGTGTTCAGTGGTGCTAGTGTGTGTGCGTGTGTGTGTGTGTGTGTGTGTGTGTGTGTGTGTGTGTGTGTGTGTGTGTGTGTGTCTCGGCAGCGCCTGAGTGCATCGGAGTGAGGAGAGGCAGGCAGGAAACAGCCTTTAGGAACTGAAGTAGGGAGGGCAGGGGTGAGAGGCGAGTGGGAGAGGGAGAAAAAAGCCGGGGAGGCGGGGAGAGGAGGGGGTGACTTACTTGATTACTCCCAGTCCCCCTGATCTGGTATGTGTCTAGAGTTGCTGATAAGCACGACACATCCATTAGATAAAAAGGCCTAACTGAAGCAAAGCATAACGTGCGTGTGTATGTGTGTGTGCGTGTGTGTGCATGTGTGTGCGCGTGTGTATCGAGGAGGAAGGGGAAAACATTTTCAATCTTTCATTAGGCCTGCTGCCATCGAGAATGAATCAAATCTACAGACAACATCCTGAGAACAAAAAAACGACGTGTGTGTGTGTGTGTGTGTGTGTGTGTGTGTGTGTGTCAGAGTAATAACCATTGCATGGAGTCCCCCCGGGGGGTACTTTTCAAATGTTTATTAGCCCAAAAACATTCTCTCTGCTTCTAATTTTGTGTTCTGATCATTGCGGCCATTTTAATTTGGGAATCTTGGCTGGCCCTTTTCTGGAGGTCTCCCAGAGATTGTGCATGGCTGCTCTTTCTCAAACGTATATTTTTTTCCGACTTCATCCGTCTTTTTTGTTTGTTTGAAGTTAACAACATATTTCTTGATAAGGTTTTCCTGCGTCAGTCTTCTGAACTCGTCCCAGATGACAGCAAAGCGTGGGAGGCAGTTGGGAGGTTTGGAAGGTAGATTCTCCCTAATGAAATGGGGAGAGATGCTTCCGCGGCCCTAGAAAATCTGCGATGCCGAGAACACAGACGGAATCACGGAATACAGACATTAAAACGGATTTCATGAATATTCAATAAATGTATTGAACTTAGTAGGGAATCAACTAAATGTACTGAACATGTATTAATTTGCCCACGTTTATCATAAGACATGAACAGAATGCATCAGTGATTTGTATTTCCTGTAACTTTCTGAAGAGGCAGGGAGAATTCCCCTGTTTGTGTATGTGACTCTTTGTGTAGATTTCTCAATTAAATGTTAATTACAAAATAGCCTATGCTTACCAGGCAGAATGAGATCATGATTATTTGCATCAAGTGGGTATTTGCTTTGCAAACTCTACCATCACATGTACTCTACCAAAATACTGCTAAACCACTGCCTCTTGCTAGGTGCACACTGGAATTAAAGGGTAATTACACCCCAAAATGTAAATTGAAAGAGTGGTATCCTGATGTGGTTTAAGCACTGTTGTGGATTTACAACATCTAATTTGGTTGTATTTCTATTTTTTTTTAAAGTGGGACTTTGAGAGCGAAAAAACCCCAAAACAGGGTAAAATGGAAACCTGGAAAAACATAATGGAGAAAACAGAATTTGGGATAAAACTAATGGTCACCAGGAAAAACAGAAAACAGATTTGATAGGGCTATGCTTCTGATCAGAAGAGGAGAATATCATCCTTTCTCTGCCTTCTCTCTCTCCTCACTATCAGGAGGAAGTGAACAGATGACAAAGAGAGAACGGGCGTTATTTAAAGGGTAACGTTAAGGTATGCCAGGCTGCTGCTCCTGGTTGAAAAGGTTGACAGCATCATTTGCTTTTCGCCCACACAAATGTGTGTGTTATTAGGTCTTCCTAAGCATGGCAGTGGATAGACAGAGTAGGGGGTGGCTTGGGTGACTTTTAGGGGTTTCCCTGCCATGCCCTGGGCACTGTGGGCTGTCCCACCTCATGGTCATCTGAATTTTTATTTGTCTTTGAATTTAAAAAAATTCCACACACCAAATACAAACATACACATACGAACAGCAACTTACAGACAAATACACACAACGACGACTAAATTCTCATCTGCTCAGACCCAAATGCTCACACCCCCATCCCTAGTGCCTGCCTTATTGTTGCCGTTAAATTGTATCAATTAGTTTTTCTCATTCGCCCATGTTATTTCAATATTTCAATAATCAATCATTACATTTTTACATTGTATTAATAATGGCAGATTGATTGATTCCTACGTTTTTAGTCAACGTTTTTCGTGGTCATTTTAAATAGACAAATAAGTCTACGGCGGTGGCATATCAGCAGCCCCAACAACGACAAACTATCATTCATGAATATTAATACTGATTTTCGAGACACAGTATGAGGAGAGGAAGAGAGAGGGAAAGAGAGGGAGAGACAGAGAGCGAGCGAGCGACTGAGAGAAAGACGGCTCCTCACACTGCTGGTTTATAGTTTTGTAAAAATGTACTGAGGCAGACAGGAGGGCAGAGTGACAACTGAGTGAGTGAATGAGTAACGGAGGGAGGGAGGGTGAGGAGAGGTGACTGAGCTGTGAGAAGTGCTTATGGGGGAATGGGACTTAGTGTGTGAATCAAATCAGCAGCAGTGTGGTGGTCTGTCAGGATCACTCAGTTAGACGGACCAGGGTTGAAATTGGCATTAGAATTTTGTCACCTACCAGCCACACTGGCAGGGCAGCTGCAGCACTGATCCTCACACCATGCCCCCCTGGTAGGGCCCCTTACATGGTCCCTCACGGCCCCTAGCTTCACATCCTCAGCTGGGACAACCCAGCACTCCACTGCTAGTAGTGTGACATAAATCATTTCAATTCACACATTTGTTGTCTCAACTATTCCCCAGGTCGTTGCTGTACTGTAAATGAGAACGTGTTCTCAGTCAACTCACCTGGTAAAATAACGGTAATATATATATATAACATTTTTGCACACAGTCATTAGTAATAGGTTTATCAAACACAGATTATTTTATTGGATAATATCATTTTCTTCAATGTTTACAATCATTTTCAGCTTGACTGAATACTAATGTGTCGGATTTTATACAGAGAAAGCATTATTAACGTCTCCTCTGAACATTATACGTGTTTAAATTGTCAAAACATTACACTAAAACCGATTTAATCACTGAAAACAATTATTCATTCAAAGCCAAAATGGGTAAATGTGACCAATTTGCCCCCCTCTGGTGACACAAAAGAGAGTGACAACGTTCATCTGATTGGTCTGAGTCTAAATGAAATTAGGTCTGGCTGATCAAGTGCATTATTGGTCATTAAATTCCTAATTAAAAAGTGCTTTGGTTCAATGACTGGAGCCAGAAAAGAACACTGTGGCTGCAACACTATTATGATAATGTGTTCACATAATAACATTAGCGAAGATGATCTCATTTGTACTTCAGTCAGAAACACAGACAGGAGAGAGTACCGTAGCTACACAGTTATACTTCAACAACATTCCAAACGAGATGTTTCAATAATTGAAAGCTATGCATTGACATAATTGGGCTCCCGAGCGGCGCAGCGGTCTAAGGCACTGCATCTCAGTGCTGGAGGCGTCACTACAGACACCTGGAGTTCGAATCCAGGCTGTATCACAACCGGCCGTGATTGGGAGTCCCGTAGGGCGGCGCACAATTGGCCCAGCGTCGTCCGGGTTTGGCCGGTGTAGACCGTCATTGTAAATAACAATTTGTTCTTAACTGACTTGCCTAGTTAAATAAAGGTTCAATAAATATGCATAGACATACTGTGTGCTTCGAGGCAGAGTTGCAATCGTGTGTTCTTA
>NC_052314.1:60611890-60739390 GCF_016432855.1 Salvelinus namaycush
CCCTCTACCTTTACCTGTAGCCCCCCCTTTCTTCCTCTGTCGTGTGTTTTTTCTCCCTCTACCTTTACCTGTAGCCCCCCCCCTCTCTTCCTCTGTTGTGTGTTTTCTCTCCCTCTACCTTTACCTGTAGCCCCCCTCTCTTCCTCTGTCGTGTGTTTTCTCTCCCTCTACCTTTACCTGTAGCCCCCCCTTTCTTCCTCTGTCGTGTGTTTTTTCTCCCTCTACCTTTACCTGTAGCCCCCCCTTTCTTCCTCTGTTGTGTGTTTTCTCTCCCTCTACCTTTACCTGTAGCCCCCCCTTTCTTCCTCTTTTGTGTGTTTTCTCTCCCTCTACCTTTACCTGTAGCCCCCCTTTCTTCCTCTGTTGTGTGTTTTCTCTCCCTCTACCTGTAGCCCCCCCCCTCTCTTCCTCTGTTGTGTGTTTTCTCTCCCTCTACCTTTACCTGTAGCCCCCCCCTTTCTTCCTCTGTTATGTGTTTTCTCTCCCTCTACCTTTACCTGTAGCCCCCCCCCCTCTCTTCCTCTGTTGTGTGTTTTCTCTCCCTCTACCTTTACCTGTAGCCCCCCCTTTCTTCCTCTGTTGTGTGTTTTCTCTCCCTCTACCTTTACCTGTAGCCCCCCTTTCTTCCTCTGTTGTGTGTTTTCTCTCCCTCTACCTTTACCTGTAGCCCCCCCTTTCTTCCTCTGTTGTGTGTTTTCTCTCCCTCTCCCTTTACCTGTAGCCCCCCCCTCTCTTCCTCTGTTGTGTGTTTTCTCTCCCTCTCCCTTTACCTGTAGCCCCCCCTTTCTTCCTCTGTCGTGTGTTTTCTCTCCCTCTCCCTTTACCTGTAGCCCCCCCTCTCTTCCTCTGTTGTGTGTTTTCTCTCCCTCTCCCTTTACCTGTAGCCCCCCCTTTCTTCCTCTGTCATGTGTTTTCTCTCCCTCTACCTTTACCTGTAGCCCCCCCCTCTCTCTGTCGTGTGTTTTCTCTCCCTCTACCTTTACCTGTAGCCCCCCCTTTCTTCCTCTGTTGTGTGTTTTCTCTCCCTCTCCCTTTACCTGTAGCCCCCCCTCTCTTCCTCTGTTGTGTGTTTTCTCTCCCTCTCCCTTTACCTGTAGCCCCCCCCTCTCTTCCTCTGTTGTGTGTTTTCTCTCCCTCTCCCTTTACCTGTAGCCCCCCCTTTCTTCCTCTGTCATGTGTTTTCTCTCCCTCTACCTTTACCTGTAGCCCCCCCTCTCTCTGTCGTGTGTTTTCTCTCCCTCTACCTTTACCTGTAGCCCCCCCCTCTCTCTGTCATGTGTTTTCTCTCCCTCTACCTTTACCTGTAGCCCCCCCTCTCTCTGTCATGTGTTTTCTCTCCCTCTACCTTTACCTGTAGCCCCCCCTCTCTCTGTCATGTGTTTTCTCTCCCTCTACCTTTACCTGTAGCCCCCCCTCTCTCTGTCATGTGTTTTCTCTCCCTCTACCTTTACCTGTAGCCCCCCCTCTCTCTGTCATGTGTTTTCTCTCCCTCTACCTTTACCTGTAGCCCCCCCCTCTCTCTGTCATGTGTTTTCTCTCCCTCTACCTTTACCTGTAGCCCCCCTCTCTCTGTCATGTGTTTTCTCTCCCTCTACCTTTACCTGTAGCCCCCCCTCTCTCTGTCATGTGTTTTCTCTCCCTCTACCTTTACCTGTAGCCCCCCCTCTCTCTGTCATGTGTTTTCTCTCCCTCTACCTTTACCTGTAGCCCCCCCTCTCTCTGTCATGTGTTTTCTCTCCCTCTACCTTTACCTGTAGCCCCCCCTCTCTCTGTCATGTGTTTTCTCTCCCTCTACCTTTACCTGTAGCCCCCCCCTCTCTCTGTCGTGTGTTTTCTCTCCCTCTACCTTTACCTGTAGCCCCCCCTCTCTCTGTCATGTGTTTTCTCTCCCTCTACCTTTACCTGTAGCCCCCCTCTCTCTGTCGTGTGTTTTCTCTCCCTCTACCTTTACCTGTAGCCCCCCCCTCTCTCTGTCATGTGTTTTCTCTCCCTCTACCTTTACCTGTAGCCCCCCCTCTCTCTGTCATGTGTTTTCTCTCCCTCTACCTTTACCTGTAGCCCCCCCTCTCTCTGTCATGTGTTTTCTCTCCCTCTACCTTTACCTGTAGCCCCCCCTCTCTCTGTCATGTGTTTTCTCTCCCTCTACCTTTACCTGTAGCCCCCCCTCTCTCTGTCATGTGTTTTCTCTCCCTCTACCTTTACCTGTAGCCCCCCCCCTCTCTCTGTCATGTGTTTTCTCTCCCTCTACCTTTACCTGTAGCCCCCCCTCTCTCTGTCATGTGTTTTCTCTCCCTCTACCTTTACCTGTAGCCCCCCCTCTCTCTGTCATGTGTTTTCTCTCCCTCTACCTTTACCTGTAGCCCCCCCTCTCTCTGTCATGTGTTTTCTCTCCCTCTACCTTTACCTGTAGCCCCCCCTCTCTCTGTCATGTGTTTTCTCTCCCTCTACCTTTACCTGTAGCCCCCCCTCTCTCTGTCATGTGTTTTCTCTCCCTATATGAGCGGATTGTGATTTGGAGCGATTTGGTCACGTCACTGAACCTAAACACCATTCATCTCTTTCTAAGTCCTGAGGAACAAGAGAAATAAGGAAGAAGACAGGAACAATGAGCTGATGGCCCCCTTCATTTCATCACTCCAATGGACTGACTGGTCCGCTGGTCCAATAACAACTCCATGCAAAACACATACAGGACATGTGCAGATACACACACACACACACACACACACACACACACACACACACACACACACACACACACACACACACACACACACACACACACACACACACACACACACACACACACACACACACACACACACACACAAATCATCAGACTGGGGGGAGTGGTGTCTGTTCTACATATGTGACCCTGCTCTGTGTCACTATCCCAGGGCTAAAGACTCCCCTACTCTCCTCTCCCCATCATCTCCCGTCTTCCCCACCCAGACAGCCCCCAAGCCCCTGGGTTTCCCTGCGAGGGCGCCCTGTGCTCAGTGCTCTCGCACCGTGTGTCTGGGCTAGAAACCTGAGCCAGAGTGGGGCAGAGGGCTAATAAATTGGCCCCTGTTCCTCCTAATGCGTGCCGGGTGTCCCGGTCTGGGTGAGGGCTGGGAATAGCCCAGTTGTTTCCAGATGGTGTGGGGGAGAGTGAGGTGGAGGATGGGTTGAGTGTGTGTGTGCGTGTGTGTGTGTACATGTGAGTGTGAATGTGTGTGTGTGTGCCTGTGCGTGCGTGTACATGACAGTGTGAGTGTGTGTGTACATGACAGTGTGTGTGTGCATGTGTATGTGACCCAAAAGGAACCAGTCAGTCTGATAGAGGGGAAGGGTGGGGTAGTCTAATTCTCCTCCTACTCCAGCTCTGATCCATCACCCCTCCCTGAAGCCAAACACACAGCACTTCCTCCTAGCCCAATCACAGGCCTCACAGGGCCTGACCCGACCACTCATCCACCCTACTTACCAACACATGTACACACCCTGCCGCCCCCAGTTAATGAATGTGGACACACACAGTCACACACACACACACACACACACACACACACACACACACACACACACACACACACACACACACACACACACACACACACACACACACACACACACACAGGCCTAAAGTAAACACCCACATAGGAACATTCCGACAAACACCAACTCTAAACAGACACACACACACACAGAGGCATCCAAACAAACTCAACCACTTGTAAGGACACAACAAAAACTACATTCCTCTACAAAAATAACATATCAACTAAACTCCCACATAGAAGCAGAGAGGACCAGTTTTCCTTCCAACGGGTCTAAACAAAGTGTCAGAGTAACATGAACTCTTCAACCCATTGTCCCTTTAACCAGTCCTACTAAGTTACCCTGACACTTCCTACCTCCATAGAGTCCTCATAAACCACCACCTGGAACCCCTCTGTACTACATAACCTGGTGTCTGAGAAAGAGAGAAAGAGAGAGAGAGAGAGAGAGAGAGAGAGAGAGAGAGAGAGAGAGAGAGAGAGAGAGAGAGAGAGAGAGAGTGTGTGAGGAGGCCCTCTGTCTCTCTTTCGCTCTTCTCATTACGCTCTCCTCCTCTTCAACACGCTCAGGCACTCCTCAGCTCATCACATCTAAACAATCATTATTTCCTCTCCATCTCTCTCTCAATCTCCCTCCATCTCTCTCTCTCTCTCTCAATCTCCCTCCATCTCTCTCTCTCTCAATCTCCCTCCATCTCTCTCTCAATCTCCCTCCATGTCTCTCTCTCCATCTCTCTCTCTCTCTCTCTCCATGTGTCTCTCTCCATGTCTCTCTCTCCATGTCTCTCTCTCCATGTCTCTCTCTCTCCATGTCTCTCTCTCTCTCCATGTCTCTCTCTCTCTCCGTCTCTCTCTCCAGGCCAGTAAGGAAGTAGAAACACACAAGCCCTTCTCAGAGGGCTCTGTAGGATTTATGCCTTCCTGTCATTATGCTCTGGCACGGATCCCGTTCTCACCCCGTCTTCTCTGACACGTCAGACTATCTGTTGAACTAGGCACACTCATTATGCCTTCACCCCTCAGACAGAGAGATGGCGAGACAGAGAGAGATCATCTGGACAGTGTTTTCAGGGGGAGATTCCACCAGCCCTCCCTGTGGTGGGGCACCACAGCAGGCCGGCAGGAAGAGAGACAGAGAGAAAAAGAGTGAGGAAGATGGAGAAAGTGGAGACAGATGAACGGCCTCTCATACAGGGACTTTGAATGATACTGAACAGTGGCTGATCTCAGATCAAACATCTCTGTTGTCCTTAGCCAGGTCCATTCACATCCTTCTAACTCAAACGGTATTGTAGGAGAGTCTCTCTCTCTCTCTCTCTCTCTCTCTCTCTCTCTCTCTCTCTCTCTCTCTCTCTCTCTCTCTCTCTCTCTCTCTCTCTCTCTCTCTCTCTCTCTCTCTCTCTCTCTCTCTCTCTCTCTCTCTCTCTCTCTCTCTCTCTCTCTCTCTCTCTCTCTCTCTCTCTCTCTCGCCCTCCCCTTATCCCTACAGTCCAATGAGGACACAATTACAAGTCCGCCCCTACTAATCCACCCAGAGAGAAGAGAGGGATTAAAGAACAGAACACAACGCCGCAGCTTTGTCAGATAGGCACGGAACAGAACAGAAGGAAGGAAGGGAAAGAGAGAGATGGAGCGAAATAGGAATCTCACACAAACAAGCCCAAAGAATGACATGACAAGTGAACTACTGGCTAAAGTAAATACCAGGAGGGAGGGATAATCAAATATTACAGTTCAGATAGAGTAGAAAGAGGGACTTGTTCTAGAAAGAAGCAGGAACAAATGGCATTGTTGATCTTTAGCAGTCAGTACAATACAAAACAAACTGTAGGCTCACTGCTGTCACTTTCTCTCCAGTACGAAAGTAAGATTAGAAAATGTATGTGATCCATTTATCTTTATTATTTGTCGTCCCTAAACATTTCATCTGCCTCTTTATCATGGAGTAAAAACATGTCATGTCATTTCAGAGAGCTCTACACGTCTTCCCATGTCTCTACAGCTCACTACGGTGTAATAACGCATTATAATATTCTAACGCTGATCATAAACCTCTACAACCACATTCCTCAAGCGTCATGTGCTCTACAGGTCTTTCCCAGTCTGCGGGGGGATGGACTGTTCTAGAACTCACCCAGGTGTGATGTCAGAGCTGCCAGCGTGTAATCATTAGATTATCAAGCGCTGAGATGAATTGGCCTCCGGCTGGCTCGCCGATCCGCATCCTTATGCATTTGGACCGGAGGGTGGCCGGTACGATGTCACAAAGGAACCATTGATTAAGTTCCCTGTCTTTTTTCCTATTTAATTCCCCCTCTCTGTTCTCCCACATGATAACAGGTAGCAGCATTCAGGCACACAGGGGGGGGAGGGGGGAGACAATGGGCCACTTGTACAGGGGAGGGTGAGAGGGGTGAGGTGGGGAGGGAGGGGTGGGTGGGTGACTCCTTATTCAGTGGACCCAGCTGCAGAGGGGCACCCTCAGGTTACGTCCTAAATGGTACCCTATTCCCTATAAAGTGCACTACTTTTGTCCAGAGCCCTATAGGAATTGGTAGCCAAATGGGACGTAGTGTCAGAATGTCCAACAGACTGGGTCCGGGAGAGTAAAGGAGAGAGGGAGCGAGGGAGGGAGGGAGAGAGAGAGGGAGCGGGGGAGAGAAGGAAAGACTGAGTATTCAGTTCCATCAACTAACCTAATCATTTGGACAATGTTGGAACAAGCCCAGTGACAGAGGATATGGGGTAAAATATATCACTATACCCAGCGTCTAGGCGCTGTATCTGGAGTATTAAGGAGGAGGCGACGAGGCCGTGAGGAGAAAGTACATACGCTCCGAAAAATAGGGCAGAATCATAGAGTTACATGAACAAAAAGCCCTCTTTCGTCTCTAAGACATTTTGTTAAGCGGATCGGTTAAATTGAGATTGGAGCAGAATAAACCCGAAATAACTTTTAGCAGGGCACGTGTTTCACACAGCTTGTCTTGTGAAGGAAAGTCAAATTAATTTAATTAATTAATAAATTAACAAAATAATTTCTTAAAGGGCATTTCAATTACCGGTGCATTAAACACTATCTAAGGAAAAGAGACATAAAGAAGTACAACATACATAGGGTTTAGGTGGTGGGTGTGACAAGGGGCATGGGCCTAGTCAACGGTGCAGTCGCCGACCGAACATTTTAGAGGCCATCCTGTTGGCTGCAGTGACATTTGCTGTTTTAAAGGTCATTTCCTGTAATTCTATACATTTTGCCACGGCTGCTCTTTGAGTGACTCAAACATTGCAACAAAAACAACAAAAGCATTTTAGATTCTCCCCGACTGTCCAGCTATTATTTTGGTGATAGTTAGTTCTTAAAGATGATCTTATTTTAAAAATATGTACGTCCATTATCTTTTCTATATATCAGTTCTGGTTTTAGTCATTTAAGTTTGTACAGATTTTTTTTTTTACGATATATATTTATTACAACTTCCACTGTCACGTCTAACCTCTTCTAGCCCGTCAGATCCGTACCGGACTGTTGAATGGAAACTCAAAGCGAAGGCCTTGAGTATCTTTTCAAACGACTGTACATCCCTAGGAAGGCATCAGCCACTGTTATCAATTAACAGAAAAAAAGCTATTTATTTTATTCCATTGTATGATTTTTAATTTTCTATAGCCACATTATAAGGACACTGTAATTTCAGCGATTTCTCTTTGTTTTATCCCTCACAATTTTTTTTTATTTTTAAATTAAGTTTAGAATAATTATTTTTGGGGCAGATCGTCTCATGTTGAGGTAATCCCAGAAGAGTGTCATTGTGTTGACACTGTATCTTTGACTTAATGTCAGTGACGCCAACACTCCTATCAGTCGGTGTGCAGATTGATATCAGAGAGTCATGGGAGCTAACCCTACCGAGCGTTGCAGGATGTGGTGTGTGTGTGTGTCTGTGAGGTGTGCCATTACAGCCGCTACTTTTACCTCTGAGAGATTCGAGCCCTGCTGTCCAGTCCCCCCTCTCTATGACTGACAGATGAGGTCAGAAAGGTGAGTCCAGGCCCCCCAACACGGGGGCGGGATTTCCCCTCGGGGCTGGAGGGGCCTGTTTAGACCTAAGCACCTGATTGGTTAATTGAGCTGGCGATTTGGAGAGTGTTACCTAATCCGGTGTTTTGAGAAGAGTGACTGAGACGTCTTCCGCCCCGCTGACTGATGGCTGTTGATAAAATCTATTCTAAAGCCATTTACTTCTTCCTCTGCTCTGACAAAAGAGGGCTCTGATTTCAGAGTGGTGGTAAAACACAATCCCCCTAAAGCCTGACCTACATGACAAGAAGGGCGGTTATAGGTTCACTTGGCCTCCGTCCCAAATGGCACCCTATTCCCTATTCAGTGCACTGCTTTTGATCAGGGCCCATAGCACTCTGGTCAAGAGTAGTGCAGTGTGAAGGGGATAGGGTGTCATTCGGGAAGCAGCCTGGGACAACTGGGCTGACTGCAACACTAGACGTGCTGCTTTGCTTTCACAGGCAGACTAGAAACACCTCCACATGTCAAACACACAGAGCCAGTCTGGACTCAAACATGAGTTAACCCTTCCAGCACCTCCAGGTGTTGGCCATCAGTTGTGCTTTCGATTTGGGACAACAGTCCTCGTGGGGGGAGAGAAGGGCACAGGATCTACAGTAAAGTAAGGCATCTGTACATAAAGATGAAATGAACAGCTACGGTTGACGTCTTTATCGAGCAAGTGGTACTTTACAATGCTACCGTTATTTGGGGGTTTCTCCGACACACACACACACACACACACACACACACACACACACACACACACACACACACACACACACACACACACACACACACACACACACACACACACACACACACACACACACACACACACACACACACACACACACCTGAACCAGAGTCAGTCAGAGCCTGTAGCTAGGTTAAAATAGCAGTAAAGCAGGTCTGTGGACATCCAGACGGACTGAGTGCCAACGTGTGTGTTAAAAGCCTTTATTTAGTGCGATGAGCCTGAACGTCAGGGCGGGCCGGGTCTCAAGCTGCTGGTGTGTTATTATCATTTAATGCTCTAAATGACTGGGTGGACAAACAACTGTCTCTTCTATGTGTCTTTCGCTGTCGTGTAAAGATGCCAGTCATTAGAAGAGGATTCAGAACGTCAGGGTAATAATCACATGAATAACTCAAGTTCTGACACCCTGCTATTTTCATAGACAAGAGTCTGTTTATTTTCCTGTGAACGTTCAATCAGATTTTTCTGCTATGAACAATGCTGCTGCTATGCTTGATCCTACCGCATCTATTGTGATGTATTTTACTAGGAAATAATATTGATATCAAATGACTTCTCTGAAATTTAAATGAATGAATAATAAACTTGAGGTCCTATATCTATTTTTTTTCGGTTGAGATAAAATTCCTCAATAATTGCTGTGTACATCTGCATAATGAATACGTTTGAAACTCAAGAGATTCTGTTTCATCTATAAGTACTACGGTAAAACAATTATCATAAACTACACCGTGGGTGGAAATATGGGCAATTGGCGTTTTCTGGACAAATCCCATTAGACCCTTGAAACACATCGCTCCATCTATAGCAGATAGAGCGACACGGTCTGAGATAGATAGGTCTATTACTTACATAGTAACAGGTGAACCAACATATGCAGATGCCGCCATTCATTCTCCATTGCCTTTGTTTTGGGAGGCTGCACCGCTCTCTCTTCATGAAGGAAGATCCTATTGAATGGACAGGCACGGTTTTGGCCGGGGCGTTAAATGCATGGGTTGACGCGCTGCTTGACTGGGAACTCCCCGTCCATGGCGAGACGTGAACCTAGCAGGCCACCACACACTCTGTCCAAGCCTGGAAGGCTAGATCAATGCGTCTATGCACCTGAGAAAACATGATGTTTCTTCTTCGGTGGAAAATAAGTGCTTTAACTTGTATCTGCTGTCAGAGTTATTAAAGTAGATCATCTTCCTCGGGTTACTATGGTGTCCATTTCAGGATATCCCCTTAAAAAAATGTTTTTTAAATTGTGTGTGGAAAATGCTGGTGTCAGATTTATAAAGTACATAAACTGTTTGAAATAATGTACGTATGGTGTACATTTCTGGTAAAGATGGGTCAGATTAAACGGTGTCCATTTCAGGACATCTTCACACAGCAGCTGTAGTTGTGATTTTCATGTCATTAAGACTTTATATTAGTTGTATAATATTTGAACATCTAAGGAACACGTTTTTCTGTAATCTGACATCTTAAAAAAGATGATAAAAATGTGTCGGACGCATTTAAAATATCAAACAATTGTCTCAAATATTTATGTTTACTACTTATCATGTTGAATTACTTCATGCGTATGTTTGCAGTTACGTCAATGGTGGAAAAATATTCGAGGATGTCCCCCCCCCCCCCCCCCCCCCCCCCCCCCCCCCCCTAAGAAGCGTGACAATCCCCGTCATGATAACAGTGTCACGAAACTTTGAAGCTTCATTGAGAATTTCATCAAAGCGTTGAAGGGAAAATGTACATTTGGGGGAAGCAGTTGATTAATTGTGTATAACTAAAAATACCAAATTACAGAACAGATTCAAATGAATTCCAGGAACCCCCTCTGGGCTGAAGTGTGTGAGAGCAGCATATGAATACTTCTGACTGAGATTGAACTTGTGAATGAGCAAAGACAGAGGGATTCTGATCCCCCGAGCACTCGGAAGTCAAAGTAGCTATTTTCATTTAGGCACCTACCTACTCGGCTATTTCTGACTTCAGAGGAGAGAAAACAGCTAATTGTAGGATACAGATCATTGCTTATTATTTACTAGTTCTTTATTGTACATATATGCACTTTAATTTAAAGCATGTATTTATTCACTGTGATATATATACGTATTTATTAAAATAATGTATCATAATTTGTATTTGTATTATTATTATTTACATTAAACATCGATACGAAACACTAAAGAAAGAATGCACCTTTTAAAACAGTTAATCCCATCTCTGTCATTGTTGCTATTCTGAGTGACAACAACGCACCTTTTGATTCAACAACTTGGCATTATTGTCATGTCTATCACTATACGACTCTGAGTGACAGATAATGGTGTGATGACAACAGTGCAGCAGCAGCCAGGTTCTAAGAGGCCCCCCGAGACCCTTTTAAGACAGGCTCATCTTAAGAACACATAAGAATGTAATCGTCCAACATCAACAACACTGAGCGTAGCATGGGGGGTATAGCCCCCTCAGACACGGGATATGTATGGTACAAACGCTATGGGCTGCACCCATCATATGTAGCATAAGAGATGACAGGCTTCTGTAGTAGGTACAAACACTATGAACAATATTACACATGTAGGGAGAGAGCGAAACAGACAGACAGAGACACAGAGAGAGAGACAGACAGAGAGACAGAGAGAGAGAGAGAGAGAGAGAGAGAGACAGAGAGAGAGAGAGAGAAAGGGAGAGAGACAGAGACAGATAGAGAATAAGGAAGAATCAGCTGTGTTCTCTCTCTCTGTCTCTCTCTCTCTCTCTCTCTGTCTCTCTCTCGGATGAGAACCAGCTCAATTAATCTGACTTGCTTTTGTGTGTGGGAGTGTGTGCGTGTGGTGTGTGCACGTGTGTGTGTGGTTTGCGCGCGTGAGTGTGTGTGTGTGTGTGTGTGTGAGAGAGATTCAGAGCCTTTTTCTCCAGCTGGGGGAATGAATGTAGGTCACGGCACCGAGCTATTTCAATACAGGCAGATCACAGCCCTGTGTGTGTGTGTGTGTGTGTGTGTGTGTGTGTGTATGCAGATGAGCTCCATCTACCCGTCGCTCTCTCTCTCTGCCATAGACGTACAGCTGTATGGCACAGTCAGGGGTAGGGGAATGGGATGAAGTGAAGAGCGACCGGCTTTTTATCCCCAATATTTCCATTTGATCATTCTTTCCTCACGCTAATATTTATTATTTTCTAAGAAATCTGTTGTGAGATTGTTTCAAGGACATGAACAAAGAGGGGGAGAAAGAAATGCATCTGCTATTGTTGTTGTTATTGCTGTTTAGAATATTCTTAGAGAATATGAAATGAGCTGCTGGCTGAGGAGGGAACTTTAATATAACCCTCTGATGGAGAAAGACAAAGAGTGGAAGTGACAGGGGGGGGAGAAGAGAGAGTAGAAAGAGAGAACGAGAGAGAATAAAGAGAGCTATACTGAGAAAGAGACAGGTACAAAGACAGGGAGAGAGAACCATAGAGAGAGAGAGAAAGAGAGAACCATAGAGAGAGAGAGAGAGAGAGAGAGAACCAGAGACAGAGACAGAGAGAACCAGAGACAGAGAGAGAGCCATAGAGAGAGAGAGAGAGAGAGAGCCATAGAGAGAGACAGAGAGAGAGAGAGAGAGAGAGAGAGAGAGAGAGAGAGAGAGAGAGAGAGAGAGAGAGAGAGAGAGAAAACCAGAGACAGAGACAGAGACAGAGAGAGAGAGAGAGAGAGAGAGAGAGAGAGAGAGAGAGAGAGAGAGACAGAGACAGAGACAGACAGAGACAGAGACAGAGAGAGACAGAGAGAGACAGAGAGAACCAGAGACAGAGAGAGAGATAGAGAGAGAGAGAGAGAGAGAGACAGAGAGAGAGAGAAAGAACCAGAGACAGAGAGAGACAGAGAGAGAGAGAGAGAGAGAGAGAGAGAGAGAGAGAGAGAGAGAGACAGAGACAGAGACAGAGACAGAGAGAACCAGAGACAGAGACAGAGAGAGACAAAGAGAACCAGAGACAGAGAGAGACAGAGAGACAGAGAGACAGAGAGACAGAGAGAGAGAGAGAGAGAGAGAGAGAGAGAGAGAGAGAGAGAGAGAGAGAGAGAGAGAGAGAGAGCGAGCGAAGGGATATAGACCGAGTGCTGCTGGCTCATCTCCTGCTGGCCTGTCCTGAGCTCTGCTCTCAGAGGTGATGTCAGCTGAATTATTTAGGCAGAACGGTCAAATGGTTTTATGTGAGCGCCTTAGCCTCTGTGCTCTCAGGGCAATATGTGTGTGTGTGTGTGTGTGTGTGTGTGTGTGTGTGTGTGTGTGTGTGTACATGCGTGTGTGTGCACTCTCAGGGTGCTGGCCCTGTTTACCCTGCTGGGGCAGTGGTGTGACACAAAAGCATCCTCGGGCTGGGAGAAATAAATGGGAATCTCTCTGTCCAAGAAACCTGACAAATCTGAGCTTTCTCAAGACTACTTTTCTACTTTCCCTCTCTTCTCTCTTTCATCTTCTTATTGTCCAAGCCCCAAACCCCTGCAGTGTCACTATGCCACTACCGTCATTGTGTTTCAGCTGGCATGAGAGAGAGAGAACCATAAAGAGAGAGGACAAGCGGCCAAGTCAGAGGCAGAGCAGAGGCTTCAATAGGTGTGTGTGGAAATGTGTGTGTGTGTGTGTGTGTGTGTGTGTGTGTGTGTGTGTGTGTGTGTGTGTGTGTGTGTTTGTGTGTGTGTGTGTGTGGATTGCAGCTCGCTTTATCAGAGTTACCGTAAACACAACTGTCCAAATAGAAGCCAGAGCTGTGGAGATGTGTGATGTGGAGCTGTGTGAAGAAAACAGCAAGGCCATAATCTGAGAGAAGAAGACAGCAAGGCCATAATCTGAGAGAAGAAGACAGGAAGGCCATAATCTGAGAGAAGAAGACAGCAAGGCCATAATCTGAGAGAAGAAGACAGCAAGGCCATAATCTGAGAGAAGAAGACAGCAAGGCCATAATCTGAGAGAAGAAGACAGCAAGGCCATAATCTGAGAGAAGAAGACAGCAAGGCCATAATCTGAGAGAAGAAGACAGCAAGGCCATAATCTGAGCGAAGAAGACAGCAAGGCCATAATCTGAGAGAAAAAGACAGCAAGGCCATAATCTGAGAGAAGTATCAAGTAAGTGTAACAAAACAGTGCCTGCTGGTTCCCGCTAACTCTGTCATGATGGTATTCATAGGGTGGTATTCGTATTGCTGGTTGTTACATATTCCAGGCTTCTGTCTTCTCCCCTCTACTACCGAAGAGCCAAGCACAGTGGGTGTGGTGATGTTATGAGGCAACGTGATTGGATGGAACTGATCAAAAGTTTTGAATATATTAAAAGCTAAATGATCCAACATTTATGCAGGTAGATTATATATCTACCACAAGTTAATTCTATTATTTTTCGTTCTTCAAAACATTTATGGGAAATACATATTATTATGCTCAAACTATATATATATTGTTATTTTTTCAAATTAATAGGAAAATACAGATATTCTGGACATTGTGACATTAAAAATTAAAACTGTTGTATCTATTTCTTGACTTTCTTTGAATTTGAAATAACATTTAAGAATTTTAGAATCAGGGAAATTATTACAAAATAGCTAGTAAGCTAGCTACAATGTATTAATATAACAAAAATAGCTCCAGTATGCCTTCAAATGTCAGTCATTTAACATAACATGAATAATATCAAACAAATCAAATGTATTATAATTATGTATATAATATAACAAATGGTGGTGTTGGACATTTAATAACCTACTTTTCATTTAGCAAAAAAATCGTCAAAACATTCCACCAGCTAAAGATGTCGCAATAACAGCAAATCTAACTGAAACGAACCTTCAAACACTATTTATCTCAATGTCAGCTTTTGTGCTCTTAGCCCTAGTGGCCGATTGGACACGGTAGCTTCTAAAGGTCGTTGGATGGTTGACCTGGTGGCTCAGAGGGATTATGGAGTTATGGTTACGTGGTGTTTTCTCTTTCTATTCCCCTACCTGTCTGTGCATCTCAGAGCGGCTGTGTGTGTGTGTGTGTGTGTGTGTGTGTGTGTGTGTGTGTGTGTGTGTGTGTGTGTGTGTGTGTGTGTGTGTGTGTGTGTGTGTGTGTGTGTGTGTGTGTGTGTCAGAGCTGTGGCTGCTGTCCACTCTTCAGGCCGGCTTAACATTGCCATTGTGTTGAGCCCTGGCTGGGAGATTAATGCTGCCCGGGAAACACTTCAGATTAGGCCAGAAGACAAATATACAGTCTTACCTCTTACCTAACCTGTTAGAGCTCTGGGGGGAGATGAGAAGGGACTACACACTTTCTCTCACCCTTTCTTTCTCTCCATCTATATACCTACTGTTTTAAGTCCACCATTATTTCTGTCGTTCCCTCGCCTTCATCTCTCCCCTCGTTCCTCGTTCCTCTGTCTCGCCCTCATCCCAAAATCACACTAACATTACAGATGAAGCAATGTAATTTATAATCTGACAAAAAACAACAATATTAAACAGTTGCCCATGTAATATGTTTGTGTGTCCACACAGATAAGAGGCTGACTGTTGAAAGTTGGTATATTTGTTCATCCAGACAGAGGTGTTGTTAAGGAGAGGAGAGGCAGGTCAAGTTGTTCCACTGCGTCTGAGAGAGACAGGACGGGGCAGAGAGGTGAACCTGACACATCAGAGATGGAGAGAGGGTCTGTGACCTGCCCAAACACCCTCATATATCTACTCTGTCTCTGACTAATACCACAGTACAGCCAGTGTTCCCGCTCTCTTCATCCCCTATGGCAGGGTTTCCCAAACTCGGTCCTGGGGTCCCCCCTGGGTACACCTTTTGGTTTTTCCCATAGCACTACACAGCTGATTCAAATAGTCAAAGCTTGATGATGAGTTGGTTATTTGATTATGCTGGGCAAAAACCAAAAGGTGCACCTGGGGGTGGGGGGCTTTAGGACAGAGTTTGGGAAACCCTGCCCGTTGGGACATAAGCTCTCTCACTAAAAACATCCTCATATTTGACTTTGACAACCACAAAACCAGCAAATACACAGTACTACAAATTAACTAAAGCTTACACATAGCCTAAACAGTACAACACATTAACTAAAGCAAACAGTACTACACATTAACTCAATCTAACAATACTACACATTACCTAAAGCTAACAATACTACATATTAACTAACGCTAACAATACTACACATTAACTAAAGCCAACAATACTACACATTAACTAACGCAAACAATACTACACATTACCTAAAGCTAACAATACTACACATTAACTAAAGCAAACAATACTACACATTAACTAAAGCAAACAATACTACACATTAACTAAAGCTAACAATACTACACATTAACTAGAGCTAACGATACTACACATTAACTACATTAACTTACCACCGCTGTAAGCACAATCCACCGGCAGCCCCAATACATCTGCATACGAGATGCAACAAATGCTGGGGCTGGTAGAAAATCAGTGTGTGTGTGTGTGTATGTGCGCGAGCATCTCCACCTGCACGTGTATGTGTGTGTGTGTGTGTATGTGTGTCTTTACGCACCTGTGTGTGCATGAGTGTGTGTGTGTGTGTCTGTATCCACATGGTGAAGGCAGCTCAAGTTTGAATGATTCATCCTGCTGTTCTACCCTCATCCAGGAAGAGCTGACTGTGGTAGAATAGCAGGAATCCTCTCTTCGTCCCACCGTCTGCTAGCCCTAGAACATTGCAAAGTGATTTAGCTACCTGGGTCTAGCAGCCGAGCGAGGACACCAGACAATAAAGGAAAGGCTCCACATTTAACATTTAAACAGTCATTATCGACGGCCGCGCCATTCACTCCCAACATTGTATTTGCTTGCGTAAGGGAGAAAGGCAATGCAATCTCAGGCCTAGGGATGGGTGGATGAGAGAGAGAAAGAGAGAAAGAGAGAAAGAAAGAAAGAAAGCAAAAGAGAGAGAGAGAGAGAGAGAGAGAGTTGTGGGGGGGGGGGTCCATCCTTTTACTGATTAAATAAAAGTTAGATAAAATACACTGGGCAGTCAAATCTCTGTTAAATTAACATATGGAAGCTGGAGGCCGGGGATAATGGGCTGCTATTGTGAGATAGAAATGCAATAATGAAGAGTGGGATGGTCCGACCAGTCTAATTACAAGGGATACATAATTCAGGGAAGGTCTGGATGGCTGTACTCATAGAAATAAAATGACTGCCAGTCCCCCCAGCAAAGACCACATAAACTTGAATGGGAATTTCAGTTATAGTGACTCCATTTCTCTGGCTGAGTTGGTTGGCCAGGGCTTTTATAGGTGGTGGGGTAGAATTAGAGACACTGTTCCCGATAACAAGGTCAAATACAAACGCGGTAAATGACAAGCATGGGGATGGGGAGAAGAGAGAGATGGGAGAGAGGGAGGAGAGATGACAGAGGAGAGATTGACTAGAGACAGGAAGACCTTTGCTAGATAGACACTCCCTTGATAAGGCCTACACACTTGCAATTTCCTTTATTCAAATCCACTCCAACCCAGAGAGAAAGAGAGAGAGAGCGAGACAGAGAAACTGAGACAGAGGGAGAGAAAGACACGGAGAGAGAGAGAGAGAGAGAGAGAGAGAGAGAGAGAGAGAGAGAGAGAGAGAGAGAGAGAGAGAGAGAGAGAGAGAGAAAGAAAGAAAGACAGTGACAGAGAGAGAGACAGTGACAGAGAGAGACAGTGACAGAGAGAGAGAAAGAGAGAGAGAGAGAGAGAGAGAGAGAGAGAGAGAGAGAGAGAGAGAGAGAGAGAGAGAGAGAGAGAGAGAGAGAGAGAGAGAGAGCATGGATAATGGAAGGATGAGACACATTGTCTGATTTATAAGCCCTAAAAAGCGACACTGGCTGAATAAAACTAATCACAATGCACTGTAACGGAGCATGTCCTTGGCTATATCAACACAGCTTCCTTTACTCCAGAAGGTTACTCAATCAACAACAAGGCTTAACAATGTACAGTATTACTCATCACACCAGCTACACAAACACAGATAACACAAATATTATTCAAATGTGACGTCATGGTTACACACTATTGCCTTAACACTAGAACCGCTAAAGCTGCTCATTAATAATTCCCCGAAAAATTTACTCTGCCATTTTTAAGTCACCCCCCCCCCCTTGCCTTGTCCAAACTAAGTCTAACACCCTGCTGTTGTTAGAATCTTACTATCACGAACAGAACTGGCGTTACAACCAGTTTTAGGAGGGGATGTCATCTGTTTGTGTTATGGTTTCCCCCCCTTGCCTCTGCTCCGCTCCTCCCAACAGCTGACAGTGCAGTGCCCCGATGATAATCACTCCAATAATTGCCTCAAAACTGAACCTAAACTATACCGGAACTAATTTCAACATATAACAGATGAAATACATGAAGTAAAGTATGATGGGGAGAAAGGGGGAGAATGGGTGAGTTGATGCATAATGATGTCATCACCAATTGAAGAACAGGGCGGACCATTCTATTGTATTGATCCAGTCTAATTATAAGCCTAATCTCAAAATGGCACGTACCCTATATCAGTTCACCCAATCACAGCAGTCGTATCGGTCTACTCTGGCCTACTTGGAGTAGGCTACACAGCGAGAGCGTGCTTTCTGTACATGCTGAACAGCTTTCCATATCTGGGAAAAGATCCACATCTGGCAGCAGGTGAGCGAGTGTCAGAGAATGTGGTGATGAGGCTTGTGGAACCTTACATTGGCAAGGGGACACATGTCACTTCGCTGTCATTGGCGGACAAGTTGCGTGCAAAGAAAACAACTCCGGTCGGCGCCATGAACAAAGTGAGACGGGAGCTCCCTCGCTCTGCGCAAAATAAGGCCAAGCACAGCCGTTGTACCACAACAGTGTTGAAGAATGACGAGACAACTCGCATTTACCAATGCAAGGCAAGAAAGAACGTTTCTGTCATGAGCGCCACGCGTCCGACAGTTGACATCGACCGGGGACACCATAAAGAGAGAACCCGGAGACTACTACGCAACTACAACCAAACAAACGCATGGCAAAGTGTGTCAAGCAAGTGAACGTTACAAAAATGTGTGTCGACTGTAAAGTAAGCATGAGCTGACAATAACCGACGATTTTTGACTGCTGTCACATTGGCACTTCTATTCATTATAACACCGTTGCTTTTGTGCAGATGTTTTGTTGCTGTTGTGTTCATCAAGCTTATAATGACGTTTCGGCTACAGATGTTTTCATAATTTGACCGCGCGTCTTGCTGACCGTGCGTCTTGGTGGCTGGGGTATTTTCTCTTTTATTTTGTCGTTGTAAAAAGAAGCTGTTACCGTGTTCCAACACATGTGCTTGCTGTTTCACAGTCGTAACAAAGGCACTGCACAAATGTTTGCGTTTGTCATGTTTGTTGTTTTTACAGCAGGGATGGGCAACTCTGATCTCATCATGAGGGGCTGAAGTGGCTCCTGCCCACCCACAAAACAAATACTTTCTGTATTATAATTTCACCCAAGACCGTCATAAACACATCCAAATGATTCTTTTTGAGAGAGCATATATGGATTGTATTCATTAGTGTTCGAAAGTTGCAGTCAGAATGCTTGAAGGGGGGTTCCTCGGGGCCCAGCAGTTCTAGTGTTAAGGAATACTTACATTTGAAATTCACATCATGGACATCCATTACATTTCACTATGTGAAATTTAAAAAAAATCAAGTATACTTTAAATGCCCGGGTGTCATACTCAGTTCGTCTTTTTTTTAATCTAGTTGAGGAAGAGAATCGTCTTTTCACAAACACGTGTGTCCGACAACAGCTCAAAATCAGAACAGGGGACGTGCTCTACAAAAACGAATGGCGGGGAACAAGTGCGATTGCGCATTCAATGACGCCTTCTCAGTATGTTGATATTTGCTGCTTACGGCATACGTTTGTACTAAATAGTACGTTCTAAATAGTATGCAGTACGATTAGTACACAGTATGCAGTTTAAGTAAGTAGTGGGCAAGCCAGATTTGAACATGGCCATAGTATTTCTGTGTTACTCTTGGTCCTTTATACGTTCCTGTAATCTCTGTATGTATGTATTTCAGAGGAGTTGAATAAAACCGAAGACACGTTTCCTTTGGAAGTCCATGTGGAATAAAGTACTGTTCTTCTATTGGTCTTGCTGTATTAATGTGGTTTGACACCGTGAGTAATCAGCTCATTACAAGAGAGCGGTGAAGCTGCTTATGGTAAAGCAGAGCGTTGATTAATTACACACCCGCATGCAGACGCACGTAAAGACACGACGGCACTACAACTGTCATGTGACCGTTTGTACTTCATGTGAAGAATCACATTCTTTCTATATGAAAACACAAGGGTTTTCTCTGGAAATGACTGATGAGGTGAGTTACTAACGGACCAAAGGGCACCTGTAAATGAACTGTTGGAAAGCTACTTACTATACAACAACAATGGATATCGGTCACCTGGACTGGAGATAATTAGCTGTCTACCGATGTTTGCCACAATGGATTAAACTTCCCTTTCAGATATATATTTTAATTGTACATGGTCCCGGTCATATATTTAATGAATAACCTGATGAATAGAAAAATAACCAATATGTATTTTTTTTTTAGAGGGAAGGAGAACAGGGCTTCATGTAGAAAGTCTCAGAGTTATATTCGATCAGATTGTATATTGTACTATACAACAACAATGTATATTTTTAGAGGAGAAAGAGAGAGGGCCTCATATAGCAGCCATGTCTCACTACTTCCCTTATGAATCCTTTAAGCTTCCTCGTCTCCTCAGACAGTAAACAGCTGATGCCTCAGACCGATACACAAACAAACTACAGATCAAGCTACAGGGAGCCATAATGACTCCTAATGTAAAGTGACAGACTGCACATACTGAAGAGGTTTGCTGCGCTGTGCTGTGGTTATTTAAAGGCTACTTTCCCCAAAACGACGCCCAGGACACAGATTAAATGAGGAGGGAGGGATGGAGGAGTGGAGGGATGAAGGGATGGATGGGTGGAGGGCTGTTGTGTGGCGTCAGGGACTCACCAGTCAAAGGGAAAGTGGCCATCAGACCAGGGTTCAAATAACATTTGAGATCTTTCAAATACTTTGAGCCTTTAGTCTGGACTTTAGCCTGTCTGGACTTTAGTCTGGATTTTAGTCTGTCTGGACTTTAGTCTGTCTGGACTTTAGTCTGGACTTTAGCCTGTCTGGACTTTAGTCTGGACTTTAGCCTGTCTGGAGTGCGAGTTGGGCGTGTTTGAACCCTGGTCTGGAAATGATAGGGGGGGGGGGGGGGGGGGGGGCTGGGGGCCTGTGCAGGACTTCAGGGAGGGAAAGGAAAGGGAAAGGGGGATACCAACTGAATGTATTCAACTGAAATGTGTCTTCCGTATTTAACCCAACCCCTCTGAATCAGAAAGTTGCGGGGGACTGCCTTAATCGACATCCATGTCTTCGGCGCCCGGGGAACAGTGTGTTAACTGCCTTGCTCAGGGGCAGAACGACAGAGTTTTACCTTGTCAGCTCGGGGATTGATTCGAGTGTAGCAGGCCTATGTGGTCTCTGGTTAACGAGGTTAAGGTAATGGAGTTTTAAAGGGGAACACCTTGAGAGGGATTGGGAGTGTCTTTGTACTACAGGGACTAAGAGCTATAGGGCCTGTACTGATGGTCTCTGTGAGGCTGTTCATGTTTACTAAAGGGAGGCCCTCTGGTCTGCAATGACCAAATACACAGAGTTGAAGACGTGGCCCTAATGCACCCAAGCTGCTGCAGAGAGAGAGAGAGAAAGAGGGACGAGAAAAGAGAGGGAGACAAAGAGAGAGGAGATCAAAAATAAAGTAAGAAAGAAAGAGAGAGAGAGCGACCTATTACACTGGGACAAATACTCAGACATAAGAGAATCTTTCTTTCCCCAAATGATCCTTTATTACAAATCATTTTAAACTATAAAAAAAATGCCAAAAATATCTAATACGCATTGGGTGAAAAAATGTAAATGTGCAGTTTTGGCACGTACATATGTGGCCTCCTGCCACAAGCCGAGGGACAGCCAGTGAAAAGTACCAATGTAACAATAGTATTTGCTATTGACTTTGGTTTTGGCTTTCATACCATGCCATGTGGCTTTTCAGTCATGTTGAGACTGGTCTACTACTATTACTTTAACGTATTATTATCCTCATGATTAATGTTGTTGAACTTCTGTTAATGTTAATATCATTACCCCTACTACTAGGCCTCCTAGTATTATTATTAGTAGTAGTAGTATTATTAGTAGTAGTAGTAGACGTAGTAGTAGTATTATTATAATTATTTGTATTTGTATTAGTGTTATTATTAATAGTATTATTATTATTAGTAGTAGTAGTAGTATTGGCAGTAGTAGTACTAGTAGTATTATTATTACACGTATTTGTACTAGTATTAATATTATTGTTATTATTATTATTATTATTGTTAGTAGTAGTAGTGGTAGTAGTAGTATTAGTAGTATTACAATTATTTGTATTAGTATTAATATTATTATTGTTATTATTATTATTAGTAGTAGTAGTAGTGGTAGTAGTAGTAGTATAATTTCAATTATTTGTATTTGTATTAATATTATTATTATTAGTAGTAGTATTAGTACTTTTATTATAATTATTACTTTATTACAGTTAGTCGGACCAATGTAGTTATATGTGTACATTGACATTGTAAGTAATATAACTTGCTATGTCAATAAAGTCTATTGAATTGAACTGAGAGAGTGAGGGAAAGCTTTTACTTTCTCAAAGGGCTTGGTGAAGATCTACTTTCACAGGGAAAGAGGAACCGGTAAGGCAACAGGAACACACACACACAAGTGCATCCCAAATGGCACCCTATTCCCTATATGGTCCAACACCTTTGAGGGCTCTGGTCCAAAGCAGTGCACTATGTAGGGAATAGGGTGCCATTTGGGACGCTAGAACACAGTCCTGTTCTGTTCGGAATGAATCAATCAGGTTTTTGAAAAGAGAAGTGAGAAGAAGGTTCACAAGGTCAAAAAACATCTCTTTTCACTTTCCACCCAAATCAAAACTCAAAAGTGAAGCAGGCAAATAGCTTTCTGAAAGCGGAGAGTCAGTGGCACACCATGGCTTTTCAAACACTGTGTCTGCCACCCAAATGGTTCCCTATTCCCTACTTTTGACCAGGGATAATACGGGGTTTGGTCACAAGTAATTTACTATAGAGAATAGGGTGCCCTTCGGGACACAGCCAGTGCTTTATTCTATTCTTCCAAGAGGAAGACCGGCCTGGACCTTTTCTCTGTAACACTCTGTAATGGGGACGGGGTGACTTGTGGAGCTTGGCCCTTCGACAAAGAAAGCCTCTTTTGGCATCAAATGAAGAAAACCCACCAACTCTCCCCCTGTATGAGTGACTAGGCCTACATCCTGACCTGTATGGCAGTCTCTCTAGCAGTGAGTGTAGAAAGAAGAAAATCCCCCACGCTGCCAGTATCACTCGTTTATCCAAAGCTTCGTCAAAGCAGTCTCTACCTGTAGCTGGAGAATGATATCATGTCAGCCCCAACAAAGATGGCCGCCACCGCCACAGACTGGAAATAGGGAGGAGAAATTCTCTGTAACACTTTACCTAAAGCCTGAGGTATAATGATTTATTACTTGTTATAAGCATGCATGAGCCCTAGAAACAACTGTTAAAATGCATTATAACAGCATTATAATGCATTACACCTTCAGGCGTAACGGCGCAAAGTGTTACCAAAGTGTTACCACCATACGACAAGCCTCCTTGAGAAAAACAGCTTCTCTACCAGGGAGGAAACATTACAGCTCAAAGTTCTCCTTTCCTTCCCGAATCCTGCCACTTGTTAAAATGGCAATTGAAAGTTACTGTGCAATCACTTGTCTTCTTCGCACGTGTCTTCCACCCAAATTGCAGAGCAACATTTTTTTCTCTCCTCTTCCGAGCACATTAGGCGTGCGGCCTAATCAAGGCAAATTGGGCTTAATTGCCTCCTCCCAAAGAGAAGTAACAAGGGGAGAGGAATTGAATAGAATCTGGTGCACTTGTGTCGGGAGTTGGTGTGTTTTTCTTTCCCGTCTAGCTTCTCTGATTACTCAGAGAGAAAGGGAGAGAGAAAGAGACAGACGGAGAGAGACAGACGGAGAGCGAGGCCACATGAGGAGAGTGAGCCTACAACAATATATAATTTCTTTGCAATTACATTTGAACTTTGTGCGATTACATTCAGAAAATATATTTCACTTTCACGTGCACTATTCAAAACAGACTATGACTAAAGCCTTTGGGGTCAATAACAAAAATACATTTACAAAAAGAGAGACAAAACTGACTCGACTCAAGGGGCTAAGCTGCGAAACAACTAAAGAGAAAAACACAAACTCATTTGGTTGACATTGATTTCACACAGAGCCTCTGCTGCAGAGCTGTCTCTCTGCCTGGGTCCTAGTGGACGTTTTTAGCAGTTTAATATTGGCAGTGGGAAGCGCCATGGAACAGAAAAACACTATCCGTTGTTCCCCACTAATGATCTGAATCTGTGGGGAACAGCTGATCAAGCTGGGTGATCAATGTGTATCTATGGATTTCTTGAACGTAGGCTCAATACACACACACACACACACACACACACACACACACACACACACACACACACACACACACACTAGGCTTGGGCGGTATCTAGATTTTCATATTCTCATACCGTCTTTCTCTCATACGGGATTTACAGTATTATCGGCATAGCACACAAGGGGGCGCTAAAATGCAAGAAAAGTACATTTGGCCTCCATTACCAGAATGCTAACCAATTTAGCGCAAACTAACATCGAAATCACATAGACGATGTTATTTAAATGCTAACGAACAAAAAATAACAAACTAATTGCAAAGACAGGCAAATCCAGCTCATAAAGTTATACAAGCACAGCTAGTAGCTACTGAATGTCATTTTCGGTGAGTGGGGACATTTACAAGCCAAAGTGAACGAGATAAATTGTGCAAATGAACAAAGTTGTGACGCATGCGTTTCTGAAGGAAGAGCAACATGTGCACATGGAGCAGAGGGGAGAGGAATGGAGGAGAAAGACAACACTAGTAGGAAGCACAGGGAAACAATGGCAGCTGTACAGCTCTTTGACTTCTGGCAGAAAGCTATAATAAGATATCTGAGGGCAAACATTTAGTAGTGAATCGCATACAAGTGTATGCGATTCACCTCACCTCATGTGCGCCTCACTACAGAGACTCTCCAATAGATAAAGAACGCTATTCACTCACCAGCTCGCTTTCTCCCGTTGTGCTATTTACAAACAAACACCTGGCTGGCTCGAATGTTCTGGGGCACAATGGTAAGCTTCATAATGTAAAATAATGTGACAGGCGAAATGAGGAATGCAATCTGCTTTATCTCCTACGGTATTGCACAAGTTGACTGCTGGTAACAACTTAAAAAGTAGCTACAAATATTCACATTTATTGAACAACTTCAATGAATTCGTTTTGACAGTATTGAAAAACCATCTCGTGGCTATTTCCAAATACCCTGGTATACGGTATATACGGTATACCGCCCAAGCCTAACACACACCCACACAAATCTTACTTATCTCTCCCTCTCTATCCCACACTATCTCTGATATCTGCTGCAGTATCTTTTCTGTATCGCTGATATCTGCTGCAGTATCTCTTCAGTATCTCTGTGTAGAAACTCTGCAGCTCTTCTGGCAAGCCAGACCAGGTCGGCCTTCCCTCGTCATCCACACCGGTCCAGAGCCAGAACAAACATCACAAGGTCTCAGAGGACACAGCCCTCCTTCTGTTCAACACAAACCCAGATTATCGGTTGCTGTTCAATTTTCCCTCAGTGTGGAGTCTGGTGCCAACCCCCTGAGCTACAGATTGATGGCCAGTCAAACAGTCAAACAGAGCGGCAGGCTCCTCTGTTCCCCAGAGTCGGTGAGATACTGAATGGGCCGGATGGAAACCACACGGAGGGTGGCCATTTTGGATCAAACATGGAGGACACTATGGTGTCAACTGGATAGACAGGTCATAATGAGAGAAACAGCAAACTATGTTGCTGACCTTGATAAAGCATTGATGCTACAGTGAATGATCTTTGTTTCATGGCTGAGTGAAGTACACGGCTCTACAGTGAATGATCTTTGCTTCATGGCTGAGTGAAGTACACGGCTCTACAGTGAATGATCTTTGCTTCATGGCTGAGTGAAGTACACGGCTCTACAGTGAATGATCTTTGCTTCATGGCTGAGTGAAGTACACGGCTCTACAGTGAATGATCTTTGCTTCATGGCTGAGTGAGGTACACGGCTCTACAGTGAATGATCTTTGCTTCATGGCTGAGTGAAGTACACGGCTCTACAGTGAATGATCTTTGCTTCATGGCTGAGTGAAGTACACGGCTCTACAGTGCAACTATTGTACTCGCATATGCCCCTAAATATTTAGCTGTGCGACCTGGAATTTGTATTTATGAGAACGAGTGCACATAGAAAGAAATCACCCAGATGATAATTGTTGCAATGATTTCTTCACTGTACCGCAGCCCCTGAGAGCCATGGAGAACACACTGAAAGCAGATTCATGACCATCACGCTTGCAACATTGCTACAAAGAAAACGGTTTGTTACCTCAAATATTTTTGTGTGCTACAAGATTTTTCAACTAAGGCACACAGAGTAGAGACCCTAAAGTCCTGGAGAGTAGCCAGGTACGGCCCACAAAAGCCAAACCGCCAAGAAATGCATATATTCCCAACAGAAGACGATTCAATGGAAAACAACAATGGCCTTAAAAAATGTTTTAATGAAAAATATGTTTTCAACAAGTCTGAATCAAATCAGAAAGCGTGACAATGATTGACTCAGTTCCAAATAGTGTAAAAAGATGCATCTCGTGATGTTTCAGTTAAAACAAATCCCAAACAGTCTGACAAGAACAAGAAGCCTCTCAGAGTTGAGTACCTCACCACTACTGGGTCCCTGTCATAGAAAACCGCGGGGGCCGTCGTCATTGTATTAATTAGTGTGCACACAGCTATCACAATAACACTAAATGTGTGGTATCTCTGGTTAGCATCAGTCCCACGGTCTGTCTCTGGAGTCTGTGTTGATGGATTGGGTTAACAAGGTTTGGACACAGTCTAAGCTCTTCCCATGTTCCCCCCTTCACTCCCTGAAAGACTGCCAGATGATACTACACCAACTTTCTCACTAGAGAACCGCACATACACACACACACACACACACACACACACACACACACACACACACACACACACACACACACACACACACACACACACACACACACACACACACACACACACACACACTTCTCCCATATTTCAAGTTCGAGAATAGTATAACAAATTCCTGCATTCTGGAAGGTCAATAAATCAATGAGGACAGTGTTTTCTTTGGGCTAATTGTTTGAGCGGCGGCTGTGGGGTGACGTATGTGTGTGTGTGTTTGTGTGTGTGGGACGTTTCCTCTCCCACGCTAAAGTGTCCCTGTTAGCGGGAGCACCGTGGTTGTAATTGACAACGGATGGAAACGGGAAATAATTTGATCCCTGTATGCAACCGGAGACAATGAGGAGCGAGGGAGACAGAGAGGGGGGGGGACAGCGAGGCGAGAGGAGAAAGACAAAGATGGGAGATTGGGGAAAGAGAGGGGAGAGGAGGGAAGGAGACAACGGAAACTCTCCTAATGGTTAGTGTAGATTCCGTCAGACAGAGAGGAGGTCGGGGGTCACTCCCTAAAGGGAGGCAGCAGGATTAACCTTGTCCACTGGTGCTGGGCTAACGGACTGTTCAGACTGTGACGTTACATAAACACATGTAGGACAGGTGTGTGTGTGTGTGTGTGTGTGTGTGTGTGTGTGTGTGTGTGTGTGTGTGTGTGTGTGTGTGTGTGTGTGTGTGTGTGTGTGTGTGTTAGATCTCCTCTTCCCACTCAGAGTAGGGTGTCATCACAGCTTTTTGTTCTGAATCTAGAAGCTATAAAGTCACTGAGGTGTGTAACCCCATAAAATGTTGTTTCACTATCCAGGTTTGAAGATAAATTACATCCTGATGACACACACACTTCCTGTTTCGCTTCTAATAGCACAGTTTCCCAAATTGACCTAACCAAACCCGCCCTCCTTCTCCTAAGACGCAGGGCGTCAAACCAAACCAACACCAACAAGGAACTTGTGCGTTTCTGTAAATTCACTGCCTTCACACATATCCTGTGAACCAGCTCTGTGAACCAACTCCAAGCTGTTTAATAAGTATTGTGAAACTGAAAGGTACTTTCTTCTTCTCTGAGGCAACACGGCTTCCTCTCTTCTAGAGAGAGAAGATCTCACCCGTGCGTGTGTGCCCAGTGTCTTACACCTAGGTGAGGAGAAGTGAAGACCCAGCTAGATCTTCTGCCTCCTTGCCAAGTGTGCTTCCTCATCTCTACGTCTCAAAGAGGGACCACGGAAAATTACAATTGACTCAGAACAGGGCAGCACGGCCCCGTAAATCTCTCATGGTTCAAATTGGAGGAGAGATTGACTTGATCACTACTTGTTTTTGTAAGAAGTGTGCTGAATGCACCGAGCTGTCTGTTTAAACAACTAGCACACAGCTCAGACACCCATGCATACCCCACAAGACATGCCACCAGAGGTCTCTTCACAATCCCCAAGTCCAGAACAGACTATGGGAGGCGCACAGTACTACATACAGTGGCTTGCGAAAGTATTCACCCCCCCTTGGCATTTTTCCTATTCTGTTGCCTTACAACCTGGAATTAAAATAGATTTGGGGGGGTTTGTATCATTTGATTTACACGACATGCCTACCACTTTGAAGATGCTAAATATGTTTTATTGTGAAACAAACAAGAAATAAGACAAAAAAACAGAAAACTTGAGCGTGCATAACTATTCACCCCCCCAAAGTCAATACTTTGTAGAGCCACCTCTTGCAGCAATTACATCTGCAAGTCTCTTGGGGTATGTCTCTATAAGGTTGGCACATCTAGCCACTGGGAGTTTTGCCCATTTCTTAAGGCAAAACTGCTCCGGCTCCTTCAAGTTGGATGGGTACCGCTGGTGTACAGCAATCTTTAAGTCATACCACAGATTCTAAATTGGATTGAGGTCTGGGCTTTGACTAGGCCATTCCAAGACATTTAAATGTTTCCCCTTAAACCACTCGAGTGCTGCTTTAGCAGTATGCTTATGGTCATTGTTCTCCTGGAAGGTGAACCTCCGTCCCAGTCTCAAATCTCTGGAAGACAAACAGGTTCCCCTCAAGAATTTCCCTGTATTTAGCACCATCCATCATTCCTTAAATTCTGACCAGTTTCCCAGTCTCTGCCGATTAAAAACATACTGTCACCACCATGCTTCACTGTGGGGATGGTGTTCTCGGCGTGATGAGAGGTGTTGGGTTTGCGCCAGACATAGCGCTTTCCTTGATGGCCAAAAAGCTCAATTTTAGTCTCATCTGACCAGAGTACCTCCTTCCATATGTTTGGGGAGTCTCCCACATGCCTTTTGGCAAACACCAAACGTGTCTGCTTATTTTTTTCTTTAAGCAATGGCTTTTTTCTGGCCACTCTTCCGTAAAGCCCAGCTCTGTGGAGTGTACGGCTTAAAGTGGTCCTATGGACAGATACTCCAATCTCCGCTGTGGAGCTTTGCAGCTCCTTCAGAGTTATCTTTGGTCTCTTTATTGCCTCTCTGATTAATACCCTCCTTGCCTGGTCCATGAGTTTTGGTGGGCGGCCGTCTCATGGCAGGTTAGTTGTGGTGCCATATTCTTTCCATTTTTTATAATATATTTAATGGTGCTCCGTGGGATGTTCAAAGTTTCGGATATTTTTTTATAACCCAACCCTGATCTGTACTTCTCTACAACTTTGTCCCTGACCTGTTTGGAGAGCTCCTTGGTCTTCATGGTGCCGCTTGCTTGGTGGTGCTTCTTGCTTAGTGGTGTTGCAGACTCTGGGGCCTTTCAGAACAGGTGTATATATAACTGAGATCATGTGAAAGATCATGTGACACTTAGATTGCACACAGGTGGACTTCATTTAACTAATTATGTGACTTCTGAAGATAATTGGTTGCACCAGATCTTATTTAGGGGCTTCATAGCAAAGGGGGTGAATACATATGTACGCACCACTTTTCAGTTTTTTTTTTTTTTTTTTTTTTTTTTTTTTTTTTTGAAATGTTTGAAATAAGTAATTTTTTTCATTTTACTTCACCAATGTGGACTATTTTGTGTATGTTCATTACATGAAATCCAAATAAAAATCCATTTAAATTACAGGTTGTAATGCAACAAAATAGTAAAAACGGCAAGGGGGATGAATACTTTCGCAAGGCGCTGTAGAACTCTATTCCACATCAAGTAACTGATGCAAGCAGTAGAATCAGAGTTAGAAAACAGATACAAATACACCTTAAGGAACAGCGCAGACTGAAGAGACACACACAGGCACAGACACACATACACATGATAATACACACACTCTACACACACGTACACATGGATTTTGTGTTGTAGATATGTGATAGTAGAGCAGTGGCCTGAGGGAACACCCTTAAAGTGCTGTGAAAAGTGCTATGAAATGTAATGTAATTTCATATTTGAAATTGTTGATACCGTAGCTGCCTTAATGTTGCCGGACCCCAGGAAGAGAGTAGCTGCTGGGGATCCTTAATAAATACACATTTCATCTCTTCATCTCATCTCTCCATCTCATCCCTCCATCTCTTCTCCATGCAGCTACAGCATCAGCACCATTGGGCTGAATCACCTCCCGCCAGCGTCCTCTCAATAGCACATCTTTCTCACTCACCTCCATCTCACTCACCCACTCAATCTATTCCACCGGTGCTATTCCCTTTCCATCTGTCAGTGTGTCAATGACTTAGCGCGGCTCGTCTTCTTATTCAACCAGCTGACAGTGAACTGAGACCACTTCCACTCTATTCTCTCTTGTTTCTGCAAAAACACAATGTGTTCACCTCCGGGTGAAGGGTTATGACTGTTGACTTTGGATGTGGGCAAACCTCATGAAGCTGGTTGAGAGAACGCCAAGAGTGTGCAAAGTTGTCATCAAGGCAAAGGGTGGCTACTTTGAAGAATCTCAAATATAGAATATATTTTGATTTGTTTAAACACTTTTTGGTTACGCCATGATTCCATATGTGTTATTTCATAGTTTTGATGTCTTCACTATTATTCTACAATGTAGAAATTAGCAAAAAATAAAGAAAAACCCTTGAACAAGTAGGTGTGTCAAAACTGTTGACTGGGGTTGTATATATAGGAATGACAGAGAGAGAAAGATACATTTTTCATTTGGAGAGTTTCTGCAAATCCGTGTTTTTCCGAGCAGCACTGAGTTAATAGTTTATTGACATGAATTAATTAGTAAATATGTCTCTGCTGCTCTTCAGTTAAAAGCACTTCGACAGATTACAGGATAAATTCTGGGAGAGATAAGTGGATGTTTCTATTTAGTATTGGAGGAGGGCTGCGAGGGGGTAGAAAACATACTGATCAGACACGCTAGCATCCAGATCTGATTAACTGAATGTCACATTGAGGGGGACCTCACGGAGTGACACACACATAAACCCTCTCCATCGGAGCTGGCTGTAGACACACACATGCTTGATGCACGCATGCAGGAACACACGTACACACACACACGTACACACGTACACACACGTACACACACACACGTACACACACACACACACACACACACACACACACACACACACACACACACACACACACACACACACACACACACACACACACACACACACACACACACACACACACCACCGAGACTCCGCTGCTTCACTCCCTCTGCATGTTTTCTGTTTTTGCTACAGTGCTTAATTGTAATTCAGCCAGGCAAACAAAACGCCCAAGGTGAAAATCCCATCATTATCATTGTGTGCTGTATGTCGGCTGTGTGTAGGCTAATCTCACTTCTGTTAGTTTACCTAGCTTTAAGCTAATCCTTGAGCCAACATGGCCGAACTTTGGCCCCCGGCTGGGACTTCCCGCCTCATATGCGTGTGAGCAGACTGCTGATGGGACTCAAGTGATGGGGGAGCTCTGGCCGCTGATCAAACTGGATGGGGTAGTAAGATGATAGTGCTGTATCAGGTCGCTGGTCCTCTAGGCAGTGGTGGAAAAAGTACCCAATTGTCATACTTGAGTAAAAGTAAAGATACCTTAGTATAAAATTACTCAAGTAAAAGTGAAAGTCACCCAGTAAAATACTACTTGCATCAAAGTCTCAAAGTAGTTAGTTTTAAATATACTTAAGTATCAAAAGTAAATGTAATTGCTAAAATACACTGTCACGATTGTTATAATAATGAAGGTCGGACCAAAGCGCAGCGTGATCTGGGTTCCACATCTTTTTATTACTAGGTGAAACTCACAACAAAACAAAAACAATAAATCTCAAAACGAAACGTGAAGCTAACAATAGTACTAACAGGTAACTATCCATAGACAAGATCCCACAAAGCACAATGGGGAAATGGCTGCCTAAATATGATCCCCAATCAGAGACAACGATAAACAGCTGCCTCTGATTGGGAACCATACCAGGCCAACATAAATCCTTAATCACCTAGATAACCCACCCTAGTCACTGTCACGCCCCAACCAACATAGAGAATAAACAGCTCTCTATGGTCAGGGCGTGACATACACTTAAATATTGAAAGTGAAAGTTTAAATCATTTCAAATTCCCTATATTAAACAATCCAGATGGCATCCTTTTCTTGTTTTTTAAATTTACGGATAGCCAGGGGCACACTCCAACACTCAGACATAATTTACAAACGAAGCATTTGTGTTTAGTGAGTCCGCCAGATCAGAGGCAGTAGGGATGACCAGGGATGTTCACTTGATAAGTGCCTGAATTGGACCATTTTCCTGTCCTGCTAGCCATGCAAAATGTAACGAGTACTTTTAGGTGTCAGGGAAAATGTATATATTTTTTTAAAGAAAGTAGTGAAGTAAAAGTCGAGGTCAAAAATTTTAATAGTAAAGTAAAGTACAGATACCACAAAAAACTACTTAAGCAGTACTTTTAAGTATTTTTACTTAAGTACTTTACACAACTGCCTCTAGGGAGTGTTGGTGCTCTACTCTGCTGTGTCAGACATGACCACAGGGACTCTATACTCTATACTGAGGTTAACTGAAGGGCACACACACACACGCCCATGCACTACCATTAACAAACACACAGCTGCCCCCCCCCACCCACCCACCCACCCACACACACACTAACAAATATGACACACACCATTACAATTAACACAGCGCACACGCACACGCACACCCAGTTTATGTCATAAACCCTGTTAATAACACACACTAACTAACAGCATCATCAGAATGCAGGGTGACATACTGCTCATCCCGGACTGAATCATCAAACAAAAGCCACTATGGATGAAATGTGAATTTCCAGTCCATCTCCCTCCAAGGTGAAGTGCCACACAAAGCAGTTAGCAGAGTGGGCTGGGATAATGAATGTGTCGGTTGGGGGGCTGGGGGGCTGGGTGGGTGTGGCTGTGCATGGTTAACTAGGCATTAATTTCCCATGTAGCTACCATTACCTGGCCAATGAACGATCATTGAAAAAGAAGAGAGACAGAGAGAAGAGAGAGAGAGAGAGAAGAGAGAGAGAGAGAAGAGAGAGAAACAGAGAGAGAGAGAGAGAGAGAGAGACAGAGAGAAGTGCAGGGCTGATATGGGTTTGTAGTGGGCAATGGGGCTTGAGGTAAAGGAACTTTGGCTGTCAGGTGTGGAGAGTGATGCATGGGGAACAGTACACGTCAGGCTTGAAGGGCTCTTGGGTGGGTTCCTATAGTGAGTGCTGCGTGTGTGATGAGAAGTTTATGTATGTCTCTCTAAAAGGAGTGAGAAAAAAGAGAAGTCACACACAAGAGTGCACGTAGACACACACACACACACACACACACACACACACACACACACACACACACACACACACACACACACACACACACACACACACACACACAGACACACACACACACACACACACACACACACACACACACACACACTCTCTCTCCCACCCCCTCTGTCACACAGTCTCTCTCACTCTCCCATCAACACACACACACACACTCTCCCACCCCCTCTGTCACACAGTCTCTCTCACTCTCCCATCAACACACACACACACACAACCTCCTGTTTGCGGTGGAGGGGAGGATTTCAAGGGCCTCACTTCACTCTGAAGTTGATTATAATAATGGCTGATGATTGCGACATTGTAAACCTTTTCTAATTGCTCATCAGTGCTTTCATTTGAGGCTGATTTCAAACGGCTGCAGCACACACACCCTCCCTGTGAAGGAGAGAGAGAGAGGGGGGAGAGGGAGAGAGAGAGAGGGGGGAGAGGGAGAGAGAGAGAGGGGGGAGAGGGAGAGAGAGAGAGGGGGGAGAGGGAGAGAGAGAGAGGGGGAGAGGGGGAGAGAGAGAGGGGGGAGAGGGAGAGAGAGAGAGGGGGGAGAGGGAGAGAGAGAGAGAGGGGGAGAGGGAGAGAGAGAGAGATGAATAGAGAAAGAGGGGATGGCGGCTTCAGTAGCACATGGATGATTCCTCACATTCCTCTTTGTAGTCTCCCCCGATCAAACACACGCCTCCTGGTAAACTCATCTAAGCCCATTCATTCTCAAGCTGTTGCTATCGCTTTCACTGCTTCCTGAGTTCGTATCAAGCACAAGGAAGGCCTTCTCGGATGTACCTGAGAAAGGTTCGTGATTCACTTTGATTACGGATATCTAGTGGAAAAGGGTATATTTAATTATAAGACCAAAGAGGGCAATGTCAGAGACATTTGAGAAGGTTCTATGCAATTATGAAGAGTGATCCCTTACGAGGAGCACCACATGAACATATGCACTGACATTTGTGCTGAGTAACACACTGTTCTGGGCCCTGTCATCCTCTCCTGCTGGTTAGAGGAGACCTTGAGAAAGGGACAATTATGTCCTAATGGGGCCACCGTACCATCTGACAACGGGTCACACAGCAGCACGCGCACGCACGCACGCACGCACACACACACACACAGTGACACACACACACACACATACATACAATGGCACACACACACACACACAGCAGAGTACCTGGAAGGTGAGGCCTTGACAGACAGTGACCTGAAAAACTCCATGTAATTCCCTCAAATCGCAGACAGATTAATCTCTATTATTATTGGAACAAAGGTGGGAGGGGAGACAGGAGTAAGGGGGGTCTGGATGATATGAGGCTGCTTTAAAATCTGTGTCACTAACTGGTCTTAGTGTACAAGCTATCACAGATTCTGCAGAAAGAGAAGTAACAGACAGAGGGAAGTGAGAGTGGGTCATCCCAAGTGTGTCTGTGGCTGTCTGTGCCTCACAATAACCTCAACAGTGTAGTGGACTTTATTCATTATAAATGGAGTGGAACAGCAGGACAGTCAATAAGCACGTCCATCCATTGGGCTGTCATTTACAATAGTACTGTACTGCACCATATGAGCATTGTACTGCACCATATGGTCATTGTACTGCACCATATGAACATTGTACTGCACCATATGGTCATTGTACTGCAACATATGGTCATTGTACTGCACCATATGATCCTTGTACTGCACCATATGAGCATTGTACTGCACCATATGGTCATTGTACTGCACCCTATAAGTATTGTACTGCACCATATTAGCACTGTACTGCACCATATGAGCACTGTACTGCACCATATGAGCACTGTACTGCACCATATGATCATTGTACTGCACCATATTAGCACTGTACTGCACCATATGAGCACTGTACTGCACCATATGAGCACTGTACTGCACCATATGAGCACTGTACTGCACCATATGAGCACTGTACTGCACCATATGATCATTGTACTGCACCATATGAGCACTGTACTGCACCATATGAGCACTGTACTGCACCATATGATCATTGTACTGCACCATATGAGCACTGTACTGCACCATATAAGCAGAGGAGCCCAATCAGTATGAACCTCACAGAAAATAGCGCATGCAGACACGCTCAGAGGGCAGCACGTTGTGTTAGAGCAAAATAAGACAAAACGAACAAACACTGACTGCACAAAACATTAGGAACACCTTCCTAATATTGAGTTGCACCCCCTTTTGCTCTCAGAATAGCCTCAATTCGTCGGTGCATGGACGCTACAAGCTGTCAAAAGCGTTCCACAGGGATGCTGGCCCATTCTGGCCCATGTTGACTTCCCACAGTTGTGTGAAGTTGGCTGGATGTCCTTTTCCTGGTGGACCATTCTTGATACACACGGGAAACTGTTGAGTGTGAAAAACCCAGCAGCGTTGCCGTTCTTGACACATTCAAACTGGTGCCTCTGGCACCTACTATCATACCCTATTCAAAGACATTTCAATATTTTGTGTTACCCATTTACCCTCTGAATGGCACACATGCACCATCCATGTGTCAATTGTCTCAAGTCTTAAAACTCCTCCCCTTCATCTACACTGATTGAAGTGGATTTAACAAGTGACATCAATCAGGGGTCAAAGCTGTCACCTGGATTCACCTGGTCAGTCTGTGTCATGGAAGGAGCAGGTGTTCCTAATGTTTTGTCCACTCAATGTATGTAAAATGTGTGTAGATTATCAGTTTCAATCAATTGTAATGTTTTGTACACTCAGTATATACCTGGCTGTACACTCAGTATATACCTGGCTGTACACTCAGTATATACCTGGCTGTACACTCAGTATATACCTGGCTGTACACTCAGTATATACCTGGCTGAGGATGATGAAGCATCCTTAATAAAACTTGACTAACACTGCTATCTACACTCCTGTCCATGTGTGTGTGGTGTGGTGTGGTGTGTATGTGTGTGTGGTGGTGTGTGTGTGGTGGTGTGGTGTGTGTGTGTGTGTGTGTGGTGGTGTGGTGTGTATGTGTGGTGGTGTGGTGTGTATGTGTGTGTGGTGGTGTGGTGTGTATGTGTGTGTGGTGGTGTGGTGTGTGTGTGTGTGTGTGTGGTGGTGTGTATGTGTGTGTGGTGGTGTGGTGTGTATGTGTGTGTGGTGGTGTGGTGTGTATGTGTGTGTGGCGGTGTGGTGTGGTGTGTGTGTGTGGTGTGGTGTGGTGTGTGGTGTGTGTGTGTGTGTGTGTGTGTGTGTGTGTGTGTGTGTGGTGTGGTGTGGTGTGGTGTGTGGTGTGTATGTGTGTGTGGTGTGTGGTGTGTATGTGTGTGTGGTGGTGTGGTGTGGTGTGTATGTGTGTGTGGTGGTGTGGTGTGTATGTGTGTGTGGTGGTGTGGTGTGGTGTGTGGTGGTGTGGTGGTGTGTATGTGTGTGTGGTGGTGTGGTGTGTGTGGTGTGGTGTGTATGTGTGTGTGGTGGTGTGGTGTGTATGTGTGTGGTGTGGTGTGTATGTGTGTGTGGTGGTGTGGTGTGTATGTGTGTGGTGTGGTGTGTATGTGTGTGTGGTGTGGTGTGGTGTGTGATGTGTGTGGTGTGGTGTGTGGTGTGTATGTGTGTGTGTGGTGTGTATGTGTGTGTGTGTGGTGGTGTGGTGTGTGGTGGTGTGTGCTGTGGTGGTGTGGTGTGTATGTGTGTGTATGTGTGTGTGGTGGTGTGTGATGTGTGTGTGGTGTGTGGTGTGTATGGTGGTGTGCTGTGGTGTGTACGTGTGTGTGGTGGTGTGGTGTGTATGTGTGTGTGGTGGTGTGGTGTGTATGTGTGTATGGTGTGGTGTGGTGTGTGGTGGTGTGGTGTGTATGTGTGTGTGTGGTGTGGTGTGTGTGGTGTGGTGTGTATGTGTGTGTGGTGTGTGGTGTGTGTTGTGGTGGTGTGTATGTGTGTGTGGTGGTGTGGTGTGTATGTGTGTGCGGTGGTGTGGTGTGGTGTGTGGTGTGTGTTGTGGTGGTGTGGTGTGTATGTGTGTGTATGTGTGTGTGGTGGTGTGTGATGTGTGTGTGTGGTGTGTGGTGTGTATGGTGGTGTGCTGTGGTGTGTATATGTGTGTGGTGTGTGGTGTGTGTGTGTGGTGTGTGTGTGTGGTGTGTGTGGTGTGGTGTGTGGTGTGGTGTGTGTGTGTGTGTGGTGTGTGTGGTGTGGTGTGTATGTGTGTGTGGTGGTGTGGTGTGTGGTGTGTGTTGTGGTGGTGTGGTGTGTATGTGTGTGTGGTGGTGTGTATGTGTGTGTGGTGTGTGTGTGTGTGGTGTGGTGTGTGTGGTGTGTGTGGTGTGTGTGTGTGTTTGGTGTGGTGTGCTCAGTTCTCTCCTAAATAGTATTGTAGCAGTTTGTCAGAACTATGGAAGACTTCTCAAGCATCCTGCATCAACTACAACAATGCACCGTGGGTGTTTACTGTGCAGGTGTGGGTGTTAATAACCTTAATTAGACAGTTGATTTACATCATTGCTTCGGTTCTACGCCTTGACTTGTATGGAAGAAGTGAAGAAGAGTTCACATCAACACTTGTGAGATACCAAATGATAGACGCTACTGAGACACTATAAAAACAATGATAGATGCCACTACATCAACATGGGTATATAACCCCATTCACAGGACTAGTACTACTAGAGAACCTTGGTTATGTATTTTCTATGCCAGAATGTCCGTTATTCCTGAGGACGATTCGGACAGGATTAGTTTTTTTTCCAAACTGACCACTGTAATTGCTTAAATTTTTTTCAATAAATTGACCGTTATGACGGAAACCGCGAGTTTTTTTTCTCGGCGTGAAGATATTTCAACGAGTCCGGGCGACAACGGGTTACACTGATAACTCAAACTTGGTTCCCATGTTTCTAAACCATACCAAACCATCTTTGGTACAGTATAGTGTCACCATAATATTTAAAGTGAGGAAGTGTGATCATAATTCTTAGGATATTTTAGCGATCCGCAGTAGAATAGGTCCTAAATGCCCTCCAGCCTTCAGATGTGAGCTCAACAGCTAACTTGCACTTGATATGCGTGTTTAGGCTATAGATGAGAAAGTGAACTTGTTCCAAACGTTTAGGTCAGTTGTATGCTGCTTTGCGATCTACTAACAGAAAGGGTTGCATTAAATACGTACAACATTTTTTATTGATGCATTTGGCAATGTTCAATTCATTCACACAAAACATGTGAACAAAAGCATTCACTGTGAAAGTTGATACATGCAGGACATTCATATATAGGCTATGCGCAGCACTTCGTTCAATTGATCAAATCAGTAATTGTTTTCTTGCTCAAACCCGCGAGCAACACCTGTCAAACTCAGACATTTCTCTCAATAACACAGGGATGTCGATTCGCACGGGACAAGTATTATCAGAGGACATTGGAGTTCACCAAAAAACTGTAGGTTATTCTGGCTGGAATTGTTACTCTCCTGCCATGTACGAATGACTGACATGGCAGATTCGGACGGGAATAAAATGACAGATGTGGAGTTTTGTGCTCGTATACATAATTACATAACTACATTACCTCCCCCAGTAAAACTAATCCTGTCCGAATAGGGCTAATGACAGTGATGAGGCAAGCATGGACAGATAGTGATGTAGGGTATTGGCTCTAGTGCGTATAGTCAGGAAAAGAACAGGAAAAGTAGGGCCTTCCTTTGAAATTGGTGACACGGAGTAGAACTGGTGTTAAATAGCAGGGTATAATGCTGGCTTTCTACATGGTCTCAGTGTCTGCAAAACACCTAACACCTCTCAAGACTGACCTTCCTCTACTATCCTCCCCTCTTCTCTCCTGTCTTCTCCTTCTACATTCTGTCTCTCTCCAAGACTGACCTTCCTCTACTATCCTCCCCTCTTCTCTCCTGTCTTCTCCTTCTACATTCTGTCTCTCTCCAAGACTGACCTTCCTCTACTATCCTCCCCTCTTCTCTCCTGTCTTCTCCTTCTACATTCTGTCTCTCTCCAAGACTGAGGGAGGACATACAGCAACAGCTGAGGGCTCTGATCTTAGATAACCTTTCATTTATCTGGTCAGTAACACACTGCCTGGTCTGCCTGCCTGTCTGCCTGCCTCCCTGCCTGCCTGCAGACAAAATCTGAACAGGGAATCAAGTTTCACCTATGGGGAGCGAGAGACTGAAATCATCCCACAGAAAACCAGAACAAAGGAACAACGTTTACTTTAAATCAAATCAAATATCAATATCAAATCAGATTGTATTGGTCACATACACATGGTTAGCAGATTTTAACGCGAGTGTAACGAAATGCTTGTGCTTCTAGTTCTGACAGTGCAGCAATATCTAACATGTAATCTAACAATTCCACAACAACTACCTAATACACACAAATCTAAGTAAAGGGATGGAATAAGAAAATATACAAATAAATGAATATGCGATGCGTGTTAATAATGTACGAGTGTGTTGTCGTCAGGGTTACATGTCCTGAAGGCAAAGGTCACTTGAAGTTGTTGTGGTCCGGCGGTTGCCATGGTACCGACATGGTGTTGTCGCTGGTGCACGTTCCCAGCCTAGACTTGTGTTGTCTACTTCAGCAAGATGGAATCTGTGACATTCTTCCTGAATGTGTCATAGGTACGTCCAGTATATCTCTGAGGGCAATCTCTAGCAGATAAGAAGTTCACAACACTGTCTGCTTGCTCACACACAGTCACAGACACCTACTGTGTTCACACAGTCACAGACACCTACTGTGTTCACACAGTCACAGACACCTACTGTGTTCACATAGTCACAGACACCTACTGTATTCACACAGACACAGACACCTACTGTGTTCACACAGTAACAGGCACATACTGTATTCACACAGTCACAGAGGCATACTATATTCACACAGACACATACGGTATTCACACAGTCACAGACACATACTGTATTCACACAGTAACAGACACATACTGTATTCACACAGTCACAGATGCATACTTTATTCACACAGACACATACGGTATTCATACAGTCACAGACACACATTGTATTCACACAGTTACAGACACCTACTGTATTCACACAGAGACATATTCATACAGCACAGTAGATATGTGGGAGCTCCGTTCAACCCCTGGCTTCATGCAGCAATTCAGTAGTGTTTGTAGGTCAGGCCACGGTGCGTGTGTGTGTGTGTGTGTTTGCCTGCCCACGCGTGTGTGAGACGTCCCCTATAATGAACCCCTGCCTAAGGCCTTGTATTGGAGGAAGGCATCAATGAGGGATCAGGGGGCTGTTCCAGAGTGCCTCTCGCAGGGGAGGGTTAGCAACATGTCAGCCTGGCTGTGTGTTGTTACTGGGGGCTCTGCATCCACGCACCGATGCTCCCCAACGTGCCCCAACACCGCATGGGATACCCTAAATGAAACATGTCTACAGCGCAATCAATAACTGGAGGAACAGAGAGAGAAGGGGGGGGGGGGGGGGGGGGGGGGGGGGGGGGGGTAAGAGAGAGAGAGATAGAGGGGGATAAAAAGAGAGAGGAAGAGGGGAGACAAGGACGGAGAATGGAAGAGAGGAGGATAAAAAGTGAGTGAAAGAGACAGTGAGACAGGCTGACTTGTACGTACTGTCCAGGGAAATTAGTAGTGAGCTGAGCTGTAGCACAAGGCAGCAAGGCAGGCCCCTTCCAACTCAGCCTAAGGTTTTCACTCACTCCTTAAATGGAGCAAGAGGTTTGTGTAACCTGGGAAACCGCTGGGCGGGCGGACGGCAGTTGAAGGAGTAGAAAAGGGAGGGGAAATCTATTTCAATGTCCTTTCACTCAACAATGTTGTCTTCTATAATTTATTCTCCCCTCACACTTCTGTCTGTTAAGATGGTACTGTATGTTACACCTCAAAGTTAAGAAGAGAGTTGAAGAGAGTTGAAATGTTTCTACTGTATATCTCTGGGAGTGTTTGAAAAGGCGAGAGAAGGTAGAGAGAGGAAATATCTACGAATACTACAAGGCAGAGAGAATTGACTTGACAGAGGGAATGGTACACATTCATGCCAATAAAGCGCATGCCAACTTTTATGGGAGAGGTGTTCTGAGGGGGGAAAAAGACAGGAGAAGACACAAAACAAATGAAGGTTTATCCAGGAGTTAAGGAGGCTTGAGAGAGAGAAGACCGTGAGCGAGTGAGTGTGAAATCAGGATGGAAACAGGAGAAAGAGAAGAGACAGGACTGAACGAGGATGTCCTTGTACTGAAGACACAGGAGAAAAGACAAGAACGGATGGGGTTATCCGTGGGCAGAGGAGTCTAAAGAAAGGGTGATCTGTGGGATGAGGCAGGATGGAGACAGGATCTTTAGACTGATATGGAAGTGAAGAAACAGACAGCGGTAAGGGTGAGCCAGAGAGCCTGTCAGGAGCCAGAGAGCCAGAGGGCCTGATCTAGGATCTAGGTGGATCTGCCTGTCTGCCTGCCTGACGGTGGGTCTGGATGATTGGGGTGGATATCAGTGCTGAGGCCCCTGCTGTTGGAAACCCTACTCCTCACCATCCTACATCGGGCCAACGGCCACAGATGTCTCCTAGGGACCGTGGGCCAACCAGCCGTCTCGTAAGGACCGTGGGCCAACCAGACGTCTCCTAGGGAACGTGGGCCAACCAGCCGTCTCGTAGGGACCGTGGGCCAATTAGGAGACTAGGACCCTGGCGTTCTGGAAGCTTTGAGAAACCTGACGCCCACCCACTTCTGTTCTGACAACCATATGCATTACTGTACATCTGGCGCTAGGCTACTTACACACATGCAGACGCGCGCACACACACTCACCACCCTGCTATGGTTTCGTCAAGGTTTGTTATAATGAATATTGAGAAAATTCCGCTTTGCTTTGCAGCAGCTGGGCTTGACGTTATAGTCTTGTTAAAAAACTAAAAGAGAGAGAGATTCAATCAGCGGGCCATATTCAAATGTGCTCCATTTTTATTTTAACTATGTCACTGCCAGTGGTGTAAAGTACTGAAAGTAAAAATACTTTTAAGAATGACTTAAGTCATTTTTGGGGGTATCCGTACTTTACAATTTATATTTTTGACAACTTTTACTTTTACTCCACTACATTCCTGAAGAAAAGAATGTACTTTTTACTCCTTACATTTTCCCTGACACCCAAAAGTACTAGTTACATTTTGAATGCTTAGCAGGACAGCGAAACTGTCTAATTCAGGCACTTATCAAGTGAACATCCCTGGTCATCCCTACTGCCTTGGATCTGGCGGACTCACTAAACACAAATGCTTTGTGTTTAGTGTTGAACTGTGCCCCTGGCTATCCAAAATAAAATAAAAAATAAAAAAATGTGTCGTCTGGTTTGCTTAATATAAGACATTTTAAATGATTTATACTTTCACTTTTGACTCTTAAGTACATTTAAAACCAAATACTTTTTGACTTTTACTCACGTAGTATTTTACTGGGTGACTTTCACTTTTACATGAGTAATTTTCTTTTAAAGTATCTTTACTTTTACATAAGTATGAAAATGGGGTACTTTTCCCCACCACTGGTCACTGGTGAAGGCTGTGAGTGATTGTTGAAGGCTGTGAGTGATTGTTGAAGGCTGTGAGTGATTGTTGAAGGCAAGTGTGTTTGTTTCATGGGGGAACAAAACATGCAAATACTTCTGTTCATCAAACAAGATTTAGATGACAGAATCAGATGGCTGACTGGTTCCCTTCACCCTCACACAGACAGTGTTGAAGACACACTTCATGTACCATGCCTGCTCCCTATACTATTCTTAACAGGCATTTGGAATAGAACAGGGCGCATAGGGAGGCTGGTTTAGCCCAGGAAACACATTACATTTCCTGAGACTAACCGGTGCCCCCGCACATTGACTCGGTACCGGTACCCCCTGCATATAGCCTCGTTACTGTTATTTTATTGTGTTACTTTTCATCGATTTTTTTACTTCAGTTTATTTAGTCAATCTTTTCTTTACTCTATTTCTTGAACTGCATTGTTGGTTAAGGGCTTGTAAGTAAGCATTTCACGGCAAGGTCTACACCTGTTGTATTCGGCGCATGTGACAAATACAATTTGATTTGAGATGGTGGTGGACCCACCGAAGGTAATAGCAACAGACTGGCTGATCTGATCTGCCTGCCGACAGTCAAATGACCTTTCTGCTAGTACTGGGTGTTTTACATACAGGAGTGTTTAGAACAACCTGGTGTAGCAGAGTGCACACACACACACACACACACACACACAGACACACTAAATCTCACCGTCACTTGTTACCATTTAGTCAACAGATTCTGTTTGCTGTCAAGAGAGGCATTACTCACTGCAGAGAAGAACTGGAGACAAAGCCCAGATAACTGTCACAATGAGTCCATGCTAAATTAATAACTAACAAAACGGCTGTGCAAGACCGAAGCTGTCTGCTGTACTGTACTCTCTGCTAAAAACGCTAAAATGGATGGAGCGAGAGATAGAGAGAGAGCGCAAGAGAGGAGGGAGCGGGGGAGAGAGAGAGAGAGCGCAGGAGAGGAGGGAGAGAGGGAAAGAGTAGCAGTGGTTTTGCTTGTATGGTATGCTTGTATGACCACCTCCAGTCTAATGTACTCTGTCAGTACCGTAAGTGGACATCAAAAGATACAAATCAGAACCCATATTCCTATCATTACGAGAGAGAGAGAGAGACACAGAGAGAGAGAGAGACACAGAGAGAGAGAGAGACACAGAGAGAGACACAGAGAGAGACACAGAGAGAGACAGAGAGAGAGAGACACAGAGAGAGACAGAGAGAGAGAGACACAGAGAGAGAGAGAGACACAGAGAGAGAGAGAGACACAGAGAGAGACACAGAGAGAGACACAGAGAGAGACAGAGAGAGAGAGACACAGAGAGAGAGAGAGACACAGAGAGAGAGAGAGACACAGAGAGAGACACAGAGAGAGACACAGAGAGAGACAGAGAGAGAGACAGAGAGAGAGACAGAGAGAGAGACAGAGAGAGAGACAGAGAGATGTTTGATTTGGAGAGTTTCTGCGATAGTAAATAGATAAAGCATGTCCAGTCACTATACTGGAACATTGCACTCTGGGGTATCATTAAAGGATTCAATTGTGTTAGGGCCGTTCAACATGCCGCTAATTCAGGCCCTCGGAGATGTAATGGCTAGTCTGTCAACTGACATCCAGCGGAAAGAGGAGAAGCAACACGAAAAACAGCAGAGACCAATTAGGCCTTTTATATCATATTACAGGACCGACGCAGCAGCGGCTGGAACAGCCTGAGCAGAGATGATGCACGCAGCATAGTGCATTATGACATTAACTGAGTTCCATCTGTATGATGATGTATTCGGGTGGAGGATAGTACGCAGGGCGTGAGAGAGAGAAACAGAGAGGTTAGGGTTTAATGGCGGTTGCCCGGTGACAAACAGAAGAGGAGGAACGAAGGGTAAGGTTGGTAAGGTGATATTTGACAGGTATGGCGGTCACAAAACACATCTCCCTAAAGTGGAAGAGGAAATAACTGAAACATTTCAGTGAGTGATTACTAAGGCCAGGAAATAACTGAAACATTTCTGTGAGTGATTATTAAGGCCAGGAAATAACTGAAACATTTCAGTGAGTGATTATTAAGGCCAGGAAATAACTGAAACATTTCAGTGAGTGATTATTAAGGCCAGGAAATAACTGAAATATTTCAGTGAGTGATTATTAAGACCAGGAAATAACTGAAACATTTCAGTGAGTGAGTATTAAGGCCAGGAAATAACTGAAACATTTCAGTGAGTGATTATTAAGGCCAGGAAATAACGGAAACATTTCAGTGAGTGATTATTAAGGCCAGGAAATAGCTGAAACATTTCAGTGAGTGATTATTAAGGCCAGGAAATAACTGAAACATTTCAGTGAGTGATTATTAAAGCCAGGAAATACCTGAAATATTTCAGTGAGTGATTATTAAGGCCAGGAAATAACTGAAACATTTCAGTGAGTGATTATTAAGGCCAGGAAATAACTGGAACATTTCAGTGAGTGATTATTAAGGCCAGGAAATAACTTAAATATTTCAGTGAGTGATTATTAAGGCCAGGAAATAACTGAAACATTTCAGTGAGTGATAATTAAGGCCAGGAAATAACGGAAACATTTCAGTGAGTGATTATTAAGGCCAGGAAATAACGGAAACATTTCAGTGAGTGATTATTAAGGCCAGGAAATAACTGAAACATTTCAGTGAGTGATTATTAGGGGCAAACACCTTGGTCAGGTTCGCTAGAACACACAGCATCAAACGTTTGCTGATTATTATTTTTTCTACTTTTGAGAATTCTATTAATAACCCCATTTGGAGGGAAAAGAGGAACAACATTCCAACTACACTGGTAGTCCATCAAACTCTTCTGTTATTAGATCAAGAGGGACCAAACCAAGCCAAGAGGAAAAATGGTGTAAAAATAAAGAACGAATTGAGGCCCACAAAAAACTAAAACTGCAAGCATGCTTTTGGCAGGCCGTTGTCACATATGTGGTGAAGTCCTGAAAACCTGCCATTTGTCATGTTTCATCTGAGACCCTCAACAACTGACAAATGGCATCCCAGGCTGCTCTGCTCTCACTACCAGCTCCACCATGGGAAAGAGAGGCGGTCCTCTCCAACTGTGGTTGTATTCAGTAGGGCTGCACCAAAACTGTTTTGAAACGGGAAAACGACAATGAATGCCTCTTGTCCATCGACAAGTTGAGGAAGTACAACCCCTGTTTCCCTGTGTTTTCACTCTAGTGAACACAACCCAGTAGAGGGTTCTGACAGAGATATATCCCTCTCTGAACCAGCCCCACAGAACCACATGAACAACAATCTCACCGTGTGTGTTTATACTCTTCATGTCTTATTTGAGTAATTTGCGTGTTCCACAAAGACCGACGTGACTTTGAAACACTTCAGTCGTGGTGAATTCAAAGAGCCGTGGTTATTAACAACAACAATAAAAAGCACAAACACAAGGTTATGTCCCCTCTCTTTTGTATCAGGCTGCTTGGGATGTGTTACACGGGCTGATAAGAGATGAAGAAAGCAGCGTGACACAGAGGTATCATTTGCCTCCAAACAAAGTCATCAGGATGGCAGTGTGAGACCACTGCTTCTGGAGATTGGATAACACTCAACGCACCGGTGGAACGACAGGGAGTGCAGCCAATATCGATTGGGACAGTCATTGGCGGGGCAGGTTACCAGGGATGTGTACAGTAGGTACGTCAGGGGGGTGGCTTGGGCTTGGGGCAGCGGTGGGGGAAGAAACAAAACAAAACTGTATCAAAGTCATTTCACTAGCTGGCGGCATTGGTAATGGAGAAAGTCGACAGGGTGACTAGTAGGAGAAACAAGGAAGCAAGGCAGAGCGGCCCGGGGATCTGCCGGTGAGATAAACATCTTGACATAGATGGTTTCATCTGACACATTCACAATGCCACACACCGCAAAGACCAACGAGGTTGAAAAAAGAGAGCGAAACATCACACTGGAATATCGGAGAAGGCAAACGGTAATGGTGTCAACGAGAGGGCAAATGACACCAAGCGTTAAGCCATCCAATGGAGAGATGAGGGGAAAACGATCTACGCGATCCTTTGTGGAGTAAAAAGTCATTTGCATTAAATGACATAACCCATTAGGGGCTAATTCATTCTCTTGGATGCCATCTTGAGAAACAACAGTGTCCTGCTCTCTGACAAAGTGCCTGTGTCCCAAATGGTCCTATGAGCTCTGGTCAAAAGTAGTGCACTACTGTACATAGGGAATAGGGTGCCATTTGGCACGCAGACAGTGTCTACTGGTAACTTCACATTAGGGATAATGGTCGATGGATAGCTGCTACTTTTGCTCTGAAAATCATCCATTTCAGTAAACAGAAACTGATTGATATTTGAGGCAATAACAGCGACGCCATTAGTGATTCTCCCTCTCCGAATCGCACCGCCACGCCAAACAATTTGTTTCTTCAGTTTTTTTTAATGGATCTCAGAATAAATGAGTGTTGTCCGTCGACATCGAGCTTCCTCGTGAAAAGCGTTCACAACGACAACTCTCCCCATTATACTTTACGGCCAGACCCAAAACCCACGCTCTGATCGTTAACTAACAAGGAAAGGATCAAAGGCAAAGCGCCGGTAAAAAGCCCATAAAACGGACAAGTTTCCCAGGGTCTGGACTGAGAACAAAACTTCAGATGTAAATTCAAATTACCAGGACCAACCGACAACAACGCCCAAAAAAGGGCTTTTGAGAAAACATTGTTCTCAGTGGTCGTTAACCTATCAGAGAGGTTTTCCACTTCCAGAACTCCGAGCATGCTGTGTGCTCTGGGGGTGGACCCTAATGAAACAACCATTATGGAAATGAGAAATAGGCTGAGAGTGGGGAGAAACAAGAGAGAGAGCTTTCTTCTCTTCTGGGTTTAGGGAGCTTGTTAGTGCAGCCCAACGAGAGAGCTGGAGACAATCCCAGACACCTGGCTACCCAAGGACCACCAGGGGAAAGGATCAACCCTGGGTCCCAAATGGCACCCTATTCCCTATTTAGTACACTACTTTTTTTTTTACCAGAGCCCTATCCCTGGTCAAAAGTAGTGCACTATATAGGGAATATGGTACCATTTAGGATGCACCCATATGAAGGAGTGAAAGGGGCCCAGGCCCCTAACCACACCACCACACAGTAGAAAACAGCCCACTCTGGGAACCAAAGCTGGACTTAGCAGGCAAAGAGAGAGCACTTATCAACAATCTGGGACTCAAACGAGAGCTCAGGAGAGAGGGACAGACATAGGGAGGGACAGAGAGAGGGACAGAGAGAGATGGGTGTAAGGAGGAGAGAGAGGGAGAGAAAGAGAGGTGGGGAGGGGGAGATAAGAGTGCAATGGGGCCCCTGCATCTCTGAGTGTATTTCTCAGTTCACGAGTGGAGAGCTCAGTCACATCACAGAGAAAGCCAATGGAACCCCAGAGCCCAATGTTCCGAGCCAAACGCTAACTTCCCTCCCACACTCAGAGCAGAGAACAAAGAGGAGTTCCAAACAATGGAGGGTCATTCTAGAACCAAAACAGGCTGCAGAGCAGACAGGTCACTCCACTGCCCCCAGGCTAGGCCACTCCAGAGAGTCCTTCTCATCCTCCACAGTGAAAGGCTCAGAGTGGCTCCGCTTCTCCGCTTCTCATATGGTCAAGGAGTTCCTTCCCTCCGCTCTTCAGAATTCACCGTTCCACAGGGGTGAAACAATGGTGGAGTAGAGAGGGAATGGAAAGGGGGGGACCAAGAGTGGATTGGAAGTTAATCATTGTCTCTCCAAGATGGAGGAACAGATTTCATCAGAGTGCCAAACCCAGAAATAGCTGATAGTACACAACTCAGGCCTCTAGAAATGCAGGCCTTCAGGGCTGAGGTCCTCCGGTTCTTGATACACACGGGAAACGGTTGAGTTTCCCAGCAGCGTTGCAGTTCTTGACACACAAACTGGTCAAACAGGTGACATCAATAAGGGATCATAGCGTTCACCTGGTCAGTCTATGTCATGGAAAGAGCAGGTAGCCTGGTGGGTAGGAGCGTTGGGTCTGTAACCAAAAGGTTTCTGGATCGAATCCCTGAGCTGACAAGGTAAAAAATCACTTGTTCTGCCCCTGAGCAAGGCAGTTAACCCACTGTTCCCTTGGTGCCGATGATGATTAAGGCAGATTCAGAGAGGTTGGGTTAAATGTGGAAGATACATTTCAGTTGTACAGGTATCTTTCTTTCATGTATCAGTCCTACATCAATACCCCTTTCTCCTAAATTCTCTTAATGCAGGATTCCTCCCATGCTCTCTCTCTCGCATTTATAGTCCCCCATCTCTCTCTCTCTCTAGCATTTATAGTCCCCCATCTCTCTCTCTCTCTCTCTCTAGCATTTATAGTCCCCCATCTCTCTCTCTCTCTCTCTCTAGCATTTATAGTCCCCCATCTCTCTCTCTAGCATTTATAGTCCCCCATCTCTCTCTTCCCCAGTCTTTTAAAGTCTTTCATTTATACCCCCCCCCCCCCCCCCCCCCCCCCACTATAAATAGTGCTGGTAATTAATCCCAGGGATTGAGACAGGACGCCGCAGGAGTACCAGGCCGTTTATGGTCTTCTGGGGCGAGATGTGCCGCGGTGCAGCGTCGGTAAGGAACAGAACCCCGTCGTTTGTCACGTCAGTCTCCTACCCGGGCTCCCATTAGGCAAGGCTGGCATCACAGGGTTGCTGCCGCGCCGCCCAGCGCCATGCCACCCTCCCACGCAGTGCCAACGGGGGTTAGAGAGCTACAGACCGGGCAAGGGGAAGGGCAACTAGAGGGGGAAGAGGGGGCTGGCGGTCCTCACTTAATCCAGAAAGAGGGAGGAAGATAAACAGACAGAATATGACTAGACAGGGAGAGGAATATGTTCTGAATTCACATATTTGAAGAGGTATTGTGACTCAAAATCCCAATTTTCACGTGCAACAGACAAGTACCCATGTGACAATGGGCCAAAGTCCAATCAGTAGTCGGGCTGGCTAAATAAGCCCACAAATAATCAGGGTGACCCTCCATTGGGGATATACTTACCATAAGAGGACAATAGCAAACGGGTGACATTAGTCGTTCCATCCTAATGGCTGTGTGATTAGGGTGCTAACTCACTAAAGGTGATGTTGACATGAGGCCCATCTTCGACCCAGATGAAATATAGGCATACTTATAGCTACCCATTTCGTTTGCACTACAAAGAGCATCCTAGTCATCAATTAGCGGGCCCGACGTTCGTTAACTGCGGCTGATTAACGGTATTATAATTACAAAACAATATTCCAATGAGATTTTTTTGCTATTAATTACTTTGCATCTCATTAGGAGGCTCTTTGAACTGTGTGTGTGTGTGTGTGTGTGTGTGTGTGTGTGTGTGTGTGTGTGTGTGTGTGTGTGTGTGTGTGTGTGTGTGTGTGTGTGTGTGTGTGTGTGTGTGTGTGTGTTTTCACAATTACAGTCCACGACACCAGTAATTTAAAAAAGCAGTTCTATTCAACAACGAGGTCTGATTAGTTCTGTAATTATAAACCGGGTAGTTTGGGTACTGGATGCTGATTGGCTGAAACAGCATTTCAGCTGTGTGGATATCAGACAATATATGATGCAAAAATACTTGTTTACTGTTCTATTTATGATGGTAACCAGTTTATAATAGCAATAAGGCACCTCCGGGGTTTGTGGTATATGACCAATATATCACAGCTAAGGGCTGTGTCCAGGCACTCCGTGTGTCATCTCGTGTCTAAGAACAGCCCTTAGCCGTGTTATATTGGCCATATACCACACCCCCTCGGACCTTATTGCTTAATTACGCTCCTCATAATAGGTCTTGTTTCTTCAACTCACTCATCACTAGGACTATATTGTTTGGGATGAAGCTACAAATGTGATGTATTTCACTTCCATTTATTTTCTATTGAAAGCAATTACACTAATATTGAAGGGATTAAGTTGCCTTTAGCCTTGGTCTTGGGTAGGCTATATTTCCATTCCCCTAATGGTTACAGTTAGGATTTGGGGAAGGGTAATCTGATTCTGGATCTGTTAGGGCAACTTTTACGTCAATTTCAACTTGTTCGACCAGCAGTGCAAGTAAACACCTTTCCCAGGACAAAGCAGGCACAGTAAAGACCACTATAAAGCACAGCCGCCACATCTCGTCTGGGTAAATATCTATAGAGAACGCAATCAACAAGATTAACCGTTTTTTTGATCACCTTGTTGCAACACAGGTTGGATCTTTTGTGTCGTCCCAAAGGGGCTCTCAGCCTTGAGTGGGCCGGCCATTAGAATACCGGGTGTTCCACGGCTGGGCCACTCCACTCTCAACATTCCAGAATATCAATGTTCCTAGAAGTGCCGCTTCGGTCGGATCTACTTTCATTTCTCCAGACCACTTCAAATGACTTTTATTTTCCCCCGGATGGTGAGATTAAATTACATAAAAGCTGTGAGCAAGTCCTATTCTCAGCTTCATTCAAACCTCTACTGGCTTTCTCACACTCACATAGATATGCACACACCTCTATTTGTTTCTCCATCGTGCTCTCTCACTTTCAATACTCTCTTGCTTTCTTCTTCTTGCTCTACATATTCTACTCAGTCACTACTCCTTCCTTCAGCCATCCCTCCTTCTCTTCTCTATCCCTCAGCCTGTCCCTCTCTCCTCACCACCCTCCCTTGACTGTCATTTTGCCCTCGTTTGCTTCCCTTCTCAGCACAGCTGCTAGGCTCCTAGTAGAGACCGAGCCGCGGGGGTGTGTAACACTCTAAACCTTCCCCCTCCGCCACTTGCTTCCTTCCACACTAAATGCAACAGCTACGTAGAGCCAGGCAACGCAGCACAGCCTTGACTTGGGTCGGCTCCAGAGGCAATTATGATAATAACCAGGGTTTTTAAACGAGCAACAGTGTGCAATTAGAGCCTTTAATTACCTGCCTTAATCCAGGGAAGATTGGAGATTGCAGCTCTACAGTCACAACTTTCTTGTTTTCATAAGATCGTAAGCTACAGTACGTGTGTGAGGGGGAACAAGTATAGTCGGAGTAGATTAGAGAGTTGGGCTCCAAGGATATGACTAGGATGTAACCGTCATGAGGCAGAGAAGCCTTTACGTAAGCAGTGGAAAGTAATGGCGGTTGTTGCCACTCCGAGTTACTGCTCAAGTGGGACTATTGGTGAAAAGCGACAAGAAAGACAGAACCTAAAGTCATCTAAAAGCCCTCTGAAAGAGCAACAGAATGTGGCAGGCCAACGCGGACGTTTCATAGAGAATATGTCATTCATAAACTCGCTGCAAACTACCAACGTGAAAACAAGTTCCCTTCACAACTCAGCAGGGGCAGTCCGATCACTCTCTTTTTTAAGGAAAGTGGTGACTGGCGATGCTGCATGTTTCATGAGCTGTTTTCTGCGCCAGCAGAAGATGTGTAGCTGCTATTGAAACGCATTACAACGTTTGAGAGTTTACAGTAACTCACGGCTCAGGCCCCGTGTGGGACCGCAGCGCGTCTGTGTGTGTGCCTGTGTCTGTGTGTGTGTGTGTGCGCGCGGGCGTGTGTCTGTGTGTGTGGCTGTGAAAGTAAAAGTAAGCTCCTCCTGTCAGATATGAAACAGAAGTTGTAGCCCTGGGTGGGCCGGTCCAATTAAAACGCATGCAGAGCGGTGGGGTGTGAGTTTCTTCTCCTACCGAGCAAACACCAACTTTCAAACTTCAAACTCGCCTAAATAAAACAACAAACGTTGCAATGATGGCGGAATAACGGGGGAAAAATCTAACTTCAAAGTGGCACATTTTCCACTCTGTTTTTCCTCCTCAACAGTGATAGATTAGGAGATACCATCTGGTCAGCTTGTCTGATGGTCTCCATCAACGCTGCATGATGGGAGATGGGACAGATTTAACACAGATTTTCAGAAGGGGGGCTTTTTATCTTCCTCGTGACTACAGAGCTATAAAGCTCAAGGAGATGGCTGGGGTCCCCTCTACAGGGCTAAAAGGTCCCCCTCTACTCTCTCCCGACCAACCAGGTCTGTGAAGCCAGCCCCAGTATCAGAGAAAAGGGAAGGGATGATTGACGATAGGCCGATCCTTTTCCAAATCCCCATCAATAGGGGATATAAAGTTCAGCTCCTAAAGTTCTGCTGCAGGAACTTTGGTAATGTCCTAAATGACACCCTATTCCCTACATAGTGCACTTCTTTTGACCAGGGCTTTGGTAGACGGTAGCGCACTATGCAGGGAGTAGGGTGCCAGTTGGTAAGTGGTCCTCATCATGAAAGCTTCCTCTGCTTTCTAACTTATTTTTCCAAAGAGATGGATGGATTTAGCTGAGAGCTGCAGGAATGGGAGGATAGGTATGATGAACAATGTTCTCTGGAAGTTTTCTCTTCGCCGTTCCCTTCAGTCAAGTGGCAAATAACACCCGCTCCTTCAATACCACACACACACACACACACACACACACACACACACACACACACACTCCAGGTGTCATACTGAGATGTGCATCCATCTCAGAGGCGGACAGGACACCTGAGATGTATGAGCCTTTTGGAGCCTCGGCGCTCGCTGACACGCTAGGCAGGATAACAGGAATGTTCTTTTCTAAATACACAGGCAAGACAGTTCGTGACAAACCCAGCTATCAAAACAGCTCTTAACTGCAAACATGTTTGCGTGTGGAACTTGGCGAACGTTGAAGTAACGTGGGACGAAAAACCAATTAAATGTTAAGGTGGGTCTCAAGGACGCTGTTCTCACACAGGACCGGTTAGAGAGGAGGGGCCGTCCACCCACTAGTTGCCCTCTTCGTGATTTGTTTAATAACGTTTGAGGTCAAGGGTCACAGCAAATTCTGAGAAGTGTCGTCATTTTACTAAACTCCTAGAAGGGGGATGGGTGGATGAGTGGATGGAGAGAGAGAAAGAGAGAGAGAGAAAGAAAGAATGAAAGAGAGAGAGACAGAGACAGAGAGACAGAGAGACAGAGACAGAGACAGAGAGAGAGAGAGAGAGAGAGAGAGAGAGAGAGAGAGAGAGAGAATGAAAGAGAGAGAGACAGAGAGACAGAGAGACAGAGACAGAGAGAGAGAAAGAGAGAGAGAGAAAGAAAGAATGAAAGAGAGAGAGACAGAGAGACAGAGAGAGAGAGAGAGAGAGAGAGAGAGAGCGAGCGAGAGAGATAGACTGCCCCCCGAGTGTTTAAAAGAGGATAATTCAGGCTAAGGCATTTATTGGATGTCCTCAAATTAAATTAGGGTGAAAGCAGGACCATTACTCTACAGCATTATAGGATAAATACCCTTGAATAAATACCTGGGAGACCAGTGAATCCAACATGAAATCATAGGCAGAGAGAAGATTAACACTCAACGAGTGGATACTCCGGATATGTCCCAAATGGCACCCTATTCCTTACCAAAGTGCACTACCAGTGCACTAAATAGGGAATAGGGTGCCATTTGGGATGCAAGATCATATACTCTCTCCTACACTTTCTACGGTATGATAGGCCTATACGACCCCCTTGGGCCTGCCTGCCTCCCACCTCTGTGAAGGAATGAAGGAAAGAAACTTTGGGAGTTTTTTGGGGAGGCGGTGGTGGGAGACAGCTATTACACTGTGATCTGATGATCTCAAGAGAAAGGAAGATGGTTGCGTAAAAATGGCGATTCTTCAAAGGAACTGAGTTTCAGAACCCAACATTGGGGCCTTAAACCACCTGGAGAATACTTATGACTAAAACAGAAAGCCTGGGGCAGAATCAATCATCCGTTTTCCTCATAAGGTAATCAATCATAAAAGGTAGGGTTACGATGAGGTAATGTGCAGAGTGATGTGTTTGTGGCTGCCTGCCTGCACTAGTGTCTGCCTCAAGGTGCCAAAGTTAGCCTGCTGGGGCAACGTCGCGCCTCTGGGCTCTGCTCTGTGGGAGCTCTCCTTCGCTCGTTTGTCATGCACTGGTCGTTCCTCTCTTAACACAATTACGGCTGTTTGCTCTCCCGCAACAGATGCTGATGAGGTGAGCGGGGAGAATGGCGGGGATTCATCTAATGCCTACTACTGTGTGTGTGTGTGTGTGTGTGTGTGTGTGTGTGTGTGTGTGTGTGTGTGTGTGTGTGTGTGTGTGTGTGTGTGTGTGTGTGTGTGTGTGTGTGTGTGTGTGTGTGTGTGTGTGTGTGTGTGTGTGTGTGTGTGTGTGCGCGGCGATAGGAGTAGAAATTGAATTTTGATAATGGAGTACATCCATTTGGAGAGGCTTGGCAGAGTAGGGACAGTGAGGGAGCCGAAAAGGCAGCGAGGAGAAGAGAGGAAGGATGAAACACCCACTTGACCTCCCTGTGTGTGTAAGCAGAAAGTCAGATCCGGGAGGGGTGGAGCCCGGCTGCTTACTGTAAACTCACTTTAGATGAGGGACACTCTGTCACCCAGAATGCAGATGACATGGCAGCGTCCAGAGCCAAAGATGCAGATGAATGATTATGTACCGTGGGTGGTCCACGGGATGTGCAGATGACATGTGAGCCTGTAAGTAGTAGTAAGTGTGTCCACTAAGTAAAATGGATTTGAGTAAGGCTACACGAGTAAAGTGTTTAATGCACATGGCTAATGTGTTTAAAGAGACTAATGTGTTTAGAAGTGGAGGACACTAAGCAGAGGAGAGATGAAAGTATGTGGATGACATAAACAGAGGATTAGAAAACTATTTAGAAAGGAAAGAGAGTAGAAACTAAGCTAAACGGGTATGGATGAGAAGTGTGTGTGTGTGTGTGTGTGTGTGTGTGTGTGTGTGTGTGTGTGTGTGTGTGTGTGTGTGTGTGTGTGTGTGTGTGTGTGTGTGTGTGTGTGCGTGTGATGTGACAGCCACTCCCGTAATTGCCAACGCTGGGAGCTCAAGTGTTCTGTGGCTTTTTTTGCTTGAAATGTCAGTGCTCCCACATGGGACAGAGGGTTGAAAAAAGACAATGCCAAAACAAACCGAAAAAATGTGGATGTCAACAGTATTTTAAAGCGCTGTGGGACTGTTTCACGGTACAAGAGACAACAACATACATCATCTGCACGGTGGGTTTGGTTGCTACCCAACGTTACGGTCTCCAATCAAAAGGTCATTGAGAGGGAAGGCAAACAAAGAGCAGGAAGTAGGACATATAATATAGAGTGAAACTTCACGTGGAGGTTTGGGTTAGCACAAACTAACACCTGTATTTACAGAAGGGCTGTCATAACCCTTAGTTCAAATGTACCTAGAGGCAGGGCCACTTAAATAAAAAATAAAAAAATTCCTTCTCTTCCACTTATTCAAAGTAGTAGTATTATCAAAAATAATGAACCAGATCAATTTAAGTCACAGACAAAATGTGACTGGCCTCAGGGGCAGTTCAAACCACAACAAGTACAGGAAATACCTTGGAAAAGCAAAATATCATTATTATTATTTTTTTTACAATTTGTACTGATTACTGCAGTGTTTAAATCAGGCTATATCTGAACATTTTACAGGAGTAACTTTCCACTTTACAGACGTCACTAAAACCTTTTCCTCTCCCCTCTCCCTCACCATGGGTGGTAACATTTCATTTATGGGTAATTTAGAACTGTAGAAGGAAATGAACAATAATCATACACTCTTCTGTGGAATTAGTGACGGGTTTGGACACTTAGGAAAAGTCAACAGCGGTTATTTACTTTCTCTTTTTCTCCAGAAATGCCCTGGAGGGAGAGATAGAGGAGAGGGATAGAGAGAGAGAGAGAGAGAGAGAGAGATAGAGGAGAGGGATAGAGAGGGAGAGATAGAGGAGAGGGATAGAGAGGGAGAGATAGAGGAGAGGGATAGAGAGAGAGAGAGAGAGAGAGAGAGATAGAGGAGAGGGATAGAGAGGGAGAGATAGAGGAGAGGGATAGAGAGGGAGAGATAGAGGAGAGGGATAGAGAGGGAGAGATAGAGGAGAGAGATAGAGGAGAGGGATAGAGAGGGAGAGATAGAGGAGAGAGATAGAGGAGAGGGATAGAGAGGGAGAGATAGAGGAGAGAGATAGAGAGAGAGAGAGAGAGGAGAGAGATAGAGGAGAGGGATAGAGAGGGAGAGATAGAGGAGAGGGATAGAGAGAGAGAGAGAGAGGAGAGGGATAGAGAGAGAGAGAGAGAGGAGAGAGATAGAGAGAGAGAGATAGAGGAGAGGGATAGAGAGAGAGAGAGAGAGGAGAGAGATAGAGAGAGAGAGATAGAGGAGAGGGATAGAGAGAGAGAGAGAGAGGAGAGAGATAGAGAGAGAGAGATAGAGGATATATAGAGGGAAAGAGGAGAGATAGAATGATATATAGAATTATATATAGAAGGATAGATAGAGGATAGATAGAGGATAGATAGAGAGAGAGAGAGAGAGAGAGAGAGAGAGAGAGAGAGAGAGAGAGAGAGAGAGAGAGAGAGAGAGAGATATAGAAGAGAGAGAGAGAGAGAGAGAGAGAGAGAGAGAGAGAGATAGAGAGAGAGAAGTAGTGCACTATGTAGTGGATATGATGACATTTGGGACCCAATCAATGTGGCCTGGGGAGAGACGAGAAGAGAGAAGAGGAATCCATGCGTGAGCCAAGAAGGTCTGGAGAGACTAGAGAGTGACGAGATGCTTGGCCCTAGAGGAAGAGACACTTAATGATGAAATGGTGTTGAAAGCTACCGAGCCATACAAGTGAGAGGGACGATGTGTGGGTGTGTTGAAAGCTACCGAGCCACACGAGTGAGAGGGACGATGTGTGGGTGTGTTGAAAGCTACCGAGCCACACGAGTGAGAGGGACGATGTGTGGGTGTGTTGAAAGCTACCGAGCCACACGAGTGAGAGGGACGATGTGTGGGTGTGTTGAAAGCTACCGAGCCACAAGGCACTCCTCTGTGAGAGAGCAGAGAGCATCCCCATGTTTCCACCCCACTGAAGCCATACAGGCCAAGGCAGGCTACCAGCTACAGTGACATTCAGAGAATGGGGCACAGCGACAAAACACACACACACACACACACACACACACACACACACACACACACACACACACACACACACACACACACACACACACCCACACAGAGCTTTCAACACCGTTTCATCATTATGTGTCATACAAACACACTGTACACTTGAGCACACACACATACTGTACACACACACACACACACACGAGTGCACGTATCTATGCACAAACAGTCACAGCTATAAGAAAAGCCATGAGGTAATACCCCTGTGATGCTGTATAAAAAACAACAGCCCGTCTATGTAAAGATGATGAAACATGACCATTTTCTTGCCCAAATCCACAGACTAGACAGTTTTAGAAGAAAGTAGACCAGAAGATATTGACACTTGACAGCCAATCCCCTACTGTACCCTTGTAGAGGAGAATAAGGTCAAACTGTCTCTGAGCAGCAGGCGACGGTGGACAGGTGGACACCACATCACTGAGGCACACACACACACACACACACACACACACACACACACACACACACACACACACACACACACACACACACACACACACACACACACACACACACACACACACACACACACACACACACACACACAGCCACCACTTGACCTAGCCTGCAGCACCACCTCCATCTCGTAGTCTTAATTGCATTGGAATACACTTTGTGGGAGAATGCAAATCTGTCGCATGCCAATAATAAAATAAAAAAACATTGTCCTTCACTTCCGTTCGCTCAGCCGGTAGCCATGATGAGCGGGAGCGACCATTAGCCACCGTGATGCAGTTTGTACTTCCTCTCCTCTCTCTCTCTCTCTCCGCCTGACGCCTGCCGGGGGGAGGGGGGGGGGGACAAATGGTATACGGTCATCACCCTCTCTTGGCATGATTTTGAGTAGGGAAAAGTGTGTGTGTGGAGCATACTTTGGAGCAGGTAATTGAGAGCATGCTGGGATAATGGTCGTACAGGAAGCTGCCATGACACCTCTACCAGGGGTAATTTGGGCAGACAAAAACTAGACTCTGGTAGGTAGGCAATACACACCGCCACACACTTTAGAGACAAGCACACACACACACACACACACACACACACACACACACACACACACACACACACACACACACACACACACACACACACACACACACACACACACACACACACACACACACACACACACACACACACACACACACACACACACCTGATATGATGCAGCAGCTGCCATTACTGCTTTCCCAGTGGCCTCAGCCAAAGTAGTGGAACAAGAGGGGAAGGTGGACAGGTAATGCAGGAAGGGGGGGGTATAGATGGAGAGAAATAGAGAAATAGAGAAATAGAAAGATGGCACTAGAGAGAAAGGGAGCAAGAGAGATGGAGAGAGATAAATAAAGACAGAGAGCTGTGTAGAAAGAGAACAGACTGTGGTGCCGGGCTCTGCTCAGAGATAGTACAGATTAATTAACAGGGTGGCACGAACGCAGCATGTCATGTGTGCAGCGGGCGGGCAGCCGGGTTGAGAGGTGGGCAAGACAGAGGGGCGAGACGTGTGACATTCAGCCTGGCCTCCTCACACGTCGGTCGGGAGCTCTACTCTCCCTCTCTCTCCCTACTTCCCTCTCTCAACATCTCTTTCTCTCTCTGCATATCATCTATCTCTCCCTTTCTCTCCCCCCACTTCCCTCTCTCAACATCTCTTTCTCTCTCTCTCATATTGCCTATCTCTCCATAACCTCCATTACGCCTTTCACACTCACTCAATCTGTTCACTGCTGCTCCGAGCCAATCAACTGATCCCTCCTCTGCTCCGAGCCAATCAACTGATCCCTCCTCTGCTCCGAGCCAATCAACTGGAAGATACATGTGGCAATAAGAACAGCCAGGCATTCATTCTACAGGGAATGGCATTAAGTAAAGGCCACAGAATGGGAGATATCAAAATGAATAAGCCTCGGTCTATAATAATATCTTAAAACACACTGTAGAATATTCTAGAAGGACATCACAAAGCAAATATAGGCCCAGGACTATTATAAGGTGTAAACCATAATCTACTGTAGGATATGTGTCTGTCAAATGTGTGAGCTGTCCCACACTAGACAACCTCTGTAAAGCTGTGACCAGTCAAGGACACCCCCCAGCTTTACCAAGGTGTTTGACATCGAGATTAAAACCACCATGAACACACAGAGAAAAATGTTCAGCAAAACCAACACAGTCAATTCCAGGGGATTTGGAACCATTGTTTGATCACACTTTTGTGGGAATGGAACTAGCAGTGGGCTTTAAAACTAATTCCCATATGGTCGTGCATAGACAACATTTTCTGTTTTAGGAAAGTCACTTCTAAATCTGTTTTAAAAGACAAAAAAAAGCTGGTATGGTGTGTTTATAATCAAACTTAAGGGTCATATCCTTCCAATCCTTCCAAAGCTACCATCAAATCAATAGAAATCAGTGGATTGTTTTTTGTTGTTGCAATTTTGGTGTTCAAATGGACATTGAGACAATTTATACAATTACTTGGGTCTGTACCGAAAACCATACAGGTCTCCCAGTGGTATAATATAATAACACACGGTTGGGGAAGGTGCATTGTTCATATTTTCCATCTGAATTGGTGGGATAAGGAGGTATGGTTAGGAAAAATACACCTTCCCCAACCATGTGTTATTATATTATACCACTGGGAGACCTGTCCAACATTTCAAGTTTAACAGAAACACACATGTAGCCTAGCTGCCAGAGTTAGCCTAGCTGCCAGAGTTAGCCTAGCTGCCAGAGTAAGCTTAGCTGCCAGAGTTTAGTTTTTCATATTCCCCCTCCACCTCTTTCTCTCTTTCCTTACCACTCGTTCTCATTAAGACTATGGAAAACTTGAGGAGCGGATGGGTCGATGTTTTCATTTTTCAAGTGCTTGTAGCCATTAGACGGCCGCAAATCATCCATCAGGCAAATGTGTTTCTGGTTAGGGCCTGTCAATTTAACAAGTAGCGAGGCTCAATATGCAAGATGTATTACACTCCATTTCAATAACCTTCATTATTTCTTTCAAGTGTCATTCGTTTCATTTTCTATTTCCCTTCTTATCCACACACACACACACACACACACATCCTCTTTCACTGACAGCAGCAGAATCTCCTTGCCAAATTCAGTACTTGAGATGCACACCACTCCGAGCCAGGTGACATTTGATTTGCCTATGATCAATCAGAAGCAAAGCCTCATTCCCGTTTCCAAACCATTGGCCACAGACATAAAATGATACCTGCGTGCCAATCCACCCCATCTAGACTTGAGGAAGAGTGCAATTCTATATCTTCGTGGTGCGGCAGAACATTCTAAACAGATAAAATGTGTGGGATGTTGAATTCCAACTGAAAGCGCCCATAAACTGAAGTCAAACACACGTAAATGAAAGCTCTCCAAAAATGGCTCCCATTGCCATTAACAAACCCGGGCTCATGTGAACCCATATAAACAGTTCTGGAGTTCTCTCAGTCATAATAGCGATAATAAATGACTGCAGACTACAAATTGTAGAAGACTGCAACAGAGATCAAAACAGTATGCATGCAGTAGGCCTGTTTTTTAGATATATAAAAAAATATTCATTCATTTAATCCATGCACACTCTCCAAAACAGCTGAGCAAAATAATTGAAATGTAGCCTAACCACACAAGGCTAATCTAACCACAATAGCGAAATAAATATTTTCAAACCATTTTCTCTGTAATTGCTAAAAACCAACCCAATCCAAGAACATGTACAAACAACTAATTCTCAACGAGAGCAAAGGGTCACATTCTTCTCTCTGTGTCCCAAATGGCACCCTAGTGCATATATAGCGCACTCCTGTGGGCCCGATTGTGAAAACTAGTGCTCTACATAGGGAACAGGGTGCCATTTGGGACACATCCTCTATTTACACCTGCCATGATCACTTTGGCTCAACTGGTATGGTCGGTCGTTATAACAACAACAGGGTAGGAGCACTTGAGGAAACATGCACGGTTTGAATTGTCAGGATACTTAGACGCCGATACGATACGTATTGCCATTCGATGTTCCAAACATACTTGTTCCAAACATACTGCTCACCATATGTCTGCTGCAGAGAGACACGAGAGACCAGGAGAAAACGAGTTTTCACCAGTCAGGGAAATAAAAGTGCTGAAAACATCTTGGCTTCCTATTTATTAAGAAGATGGAGGACAAGCCATGGAGGAAAAATACTGGAATTTTGGTACAGGTACAGCCAACTACCGCAAAAATAATATTGTGATAATGCCAATATATTATATCCCAATATGTAATTGTATCGCCCCCACATCACTAGAAACATGTAGTCTGGATAGTGGATAGTGTGTGTGTGTGTGTGTTTGACTGTGTCTGTGTGCGTGTGTGCACGTGAGAAAGAGAGGGGGGAAACCCCCCCCCCCAATCTATTGTCGCTTTAATGAACATATCTGTCCCTGGCTGGCTGGCGGGCTCGGCTTTGGTCTGAAGAGGTTACAGCGTCTCAGTCTCAGTCTACTCTAGTCATTCTGGCCACAAAGCTGGACTTTGTAGGAATGTTGATCTCTCTCCAAAAAGCGAGGGTGGGATAGTCTCAGCTCCGGCCCTGGCTCTCACTGAACTGAATGGCTGTATCAGACCCAGGCTCAGCCACAAAGAAAAGAGAAGAATGATAGCTTGATCAAAACAAGTCTGCTTCACCGTTCTGTGAACCCCTCCTCCTCCCTCTGACTGTAGGAAACCATGGGGGGAAACACGGTTCATGTTTGTGTTTCATGACCAACCGTTTATTTTCTGCAGCGGTCATAAAATAGAGATTGCGACATGAGCAGAGATACGGGAGAGCAAGATGTGGGAACGTGAAAAATGCCAGCACAGAGCAGCGACACGCCGGTCAAAGTGATCTGCTCTGGTGAGTGAAAGAACAAGCCAGATATGTACGAGAAATAACGTTGAAGGAGTAAAACACAGCACAGAAGAAAACACACAGGTCAAACATATCTCTGCTGTGAAAGGGAAAAGCTAGAGTTCAGAGAGATTAAAAGCAGACATAAATAAGAGAAGCTACGCTTCAAAGCATCAATCGCCATTTTCAGTTACTGAATGTCAGAGGAATTTCTCGGGCCTATTTTTAAATACGATATTATCGTCAATTCTTCTAGCCTACCTGAACACATTCAAATCAATGGCACCATATATCAAAGAACGTGCAGGGTATCTGGCGTCTGAAACTAAGACATTACATTCAAATTACAGAGAGAATAATCACTTCATTACCTTCAAGCTGAACCTCTTGTCCAAAGCGTTTTTTAATCAGTCACTCACAGATAGCTTTTTCATATACAGTATTGCCATGACTGTAGGCTACTTATATTCAGTACAGTACTCCTGTGACTGTACACAAGTTGCTCAGCAGGGTTCCTCTGTGAACGAGCAGCGCCCTCATTTTAAACAGGTAAGGCAGAATAGGGGCTAGGTCACATGGTGTTGAGCTGACCTATCCTACGCGCTTGACGGAATACTGGGCAGGAGGAAGACCAACAGCCAATCAGAAATGGTTACGGAGGGAGCATGGTAAGCGAATGGAGCAGGGCGGTGTGAGGAAAGCACACTTTGCATACTGTACAATGAGGAAACATCAGTCAGGAAAATACAGAAGTCAATCCTTAAGAGGTCTATAAATACATGTTCCATTTCCAACAGTAAAGCCATGCTAGTCCTTTAAAACACAGACAAAGGTGACAAAGAAACATCACCTCAACCAGAACACCAAAAACATTTTTCAATTATTATTATTATTATTTATCTTACTGTACATCTCAGACACTTGGGAGAGATACACCACTAGATCTTTCAGTAAAGGATGTACATGTCGTACATCTTTAACCATTGGGATTTATAAATGCAACAGCTGGGGAATGGTACATGTTCTGCTTGACGCTGGAGGGTCAATTAATAATGGTGGAACTCACGCTCTCTCACAGATGATACTCATGAACGCACACACAACCAGGAGACCCCTGAGGCAACAGAGCAGCAGAGGGACACAAACACATTCACAGTGGAGCGACACACACACACACACAGTGGAGCGACACACACACACGCAGTGGAGCGACACACACACACACACACAGTGGAGCGACACACACACACACACACAGTGGAGCGACACACACACACAGTAGAGCGACACACACACACACACACAGTGGAGCGACACACACATGCAGTGGAGCGACACACACATGCAGTGGAGCGACACACACACACAGTGGAGCGACACACACATGCAGTGGAGCGACACACACACACAGTGGAGCGACACACACACATAGTGGAGCGACACACACACACACAGTGGAGCGACACACACACACACACAGTGGAGCGACACACACACACACACAGTGGAGCGACACACACACGCAGTGGAGCAACACACACACGCAGTGGAGCAACACACACACGCAGTGGAGCAACACACACGCGCAGTGGAGCAACACACACGCGCAGTGGAGCAACACACACGCGCAGTGGAGGTGAGGCGTGGCGTGTGGGGAGCCTGGAGGTGAGGTGTGGCGTGTAGGGAGCCGGAGGTGAGGCGTGGCGTATGGGGAGCCGGAGGTGAGGTATGGCGTGTGGGGAGCCGGAGGTGAGGTATGGCGTGTGGGGAGCCTGGAGGTGAGGCGTGGCGTGTGGGGAGCCTGGAGGTGAGGCGTGGCGTGTGGGGAGCCTGGAGGTGAGGCGTGGCGTGTGGGGAGCCTGGAGGTGAGGCGTGGCGTGTGGGGAGCCTGGAGGTGAGGTGTGGCGTGTGGGGAGGAAGGTAAGGGGGAAGGTTCAGGACAAATGATCCAGGAGTCGGACTCTGGGCAGCCCCATCCTGCCCCACTGCCCTCACTGGCGTCCAGACACAATCACGCACACACACCTCATTACATCCCCATCACAGCAAGTAACTGGCATAGACCGCTCACTGCCGAGGGTCAATGTCTCAACTCCAATTGAGCGTTCCTCTAATGTGTGTCAATATGGCCAGTGGCTGTAGGTACATGGATGGTCCACTGACATAATATGTCAATAAGTAGTGTCTTAAGAGCTGTATAGCATGTCTAATATTCTGTTACAGGTTTTTCATCGATTCTGTTTGTATTGAAAAAGTGATTTATGAAATTGGGTTTTTAAATATTTTTAAGCAGGTAAAAATAAGACCTGACAAAAGCATTTTGCAACACTTTAATAGCACAAAGTAAGCACCAAAGCAGGCATTCTGCAAGGGACAGCCAGGATGTTGTGTTCCAAACACCATCAAATTCAGGGACAGAGTGAGCGGGACTGAGCATTGTCGAGCCAACGGAAAGAGTACATATTTTATTTTTGTTTTCGCACCAAACACACTTTCACACCTCCAGATCTCTATTCATTGTCGGTTCACAGACCACATTTTCATTTCACATCAAACCATATGGTTCCATCTAACACAAGAGATTCGGCAAACTTCTGGAAGAAACGTATGTTTGAACCATATTTTACACATAAAAGTTGTTGCCAAACTATCTTTGTCCAACCAACCACGTAACTCCACAGTGAAACAACCAGTTTACAGTGGGCCTACATGTATCAGAGATGGCAACAACAACAAAGAAATCCATCATAATTTTAGACGCTGACATAATGCCGTCAAAGCCTAGTGCCTGGAAAGGGAGGAGTCCATTAATATTTTAGTGAGGTTCATAGGGAAAGACAATTGGCTGATGTTAGGAAGGGCAAAATAAATCTGCCGGTTGGAGTTGGACACGGGGAAAAACGATAGAGCCAGGTGTGTGTGTGTGTGTGTGTTTGTATTTGTGTGCGTGTGTATGTGCGTTAATCCCTTTGAAGTACTCCGCACCGTCACCTTCTATAAAGAGAGGTGGAGAGAGAGAACATGTTTTTAAAAAGGGAAAATAAAATAGAAAACATACAAAGGGTCTGGGTGCTTGTGTGTGTGTGTGTGTGTGTGTGTGTGTGTGTGTGTGTGTGTGTGTGTGTGTGTGTGTGTGTGTGTGTGTGTGTGTGTGTGTGTGTGTGTGTGTATGCTGGTGCATCATTACAGAGACACGCAGAGGGGTTTCCACTCTAATAATACACTGACTCTCTGTAGTGCTGTTCATTGCATCAGCAGCCATCGCCATCGGACTGGCAACAGAGCAATACATAAATGTGTTTCAGCAGGTGTATTGAGGAGTGTGTGTGTGTGTGTGGGGGGGGGGGGGGGTTCACTGGGCCAGAATAACATCCCCACACACAGCTGCCTTTCATTAAGGTTCACATGCTGCTATCATAACAAATTGCCTCCCTCGAAGAGTGAGAGGAAGGGAGGGTGGGGGGACGGTGGGCGGGGATGTGACAGGGGGAGTTTTTGTGTGTGTGGGGGGAGGAAGTGTGTGTGTGTGTGTGCTTGTGTGCGTATTAAATAAATGGGGGGGCTTCACTAAAATCACAAACATTCACCTTTCCCCTCTCCAATCTCTCCCTGTGATATGTTGTGATTGACAAAGTCACAGACAGACAGAGGAGCTGTCCCCCCTTTCCCTTTCCTCGTCCCACCACTCCACCACTTCACAAGTGCACTCAACTCAGTGAGCTGGGAGCTGCTCGGGAGCTTGGTTGGGGCTGGTGTGCACTGTGCACTGCTTGCCCGTGGCGGAAGGAAGCCTCTCCTCTCCCCCTCTCCTCCTCCCTCCCTCTCTCCCCTCCTCCTCCTCACCTCCGACCCTCCCCCGTTTCAGCATGGCTGGGCTGCAATGAGCCCTGCTCCAATGAAACACGCTATTCCAGGCAGAGTGTGGTGCTCGGTGCTGCCGCTCCTCTCCTCTGCTGCACTGCTCACGCACCACACTTAACAAGCTGCTGGTGAATCAGCCTTGTGCATGCCCTTGGTGGCTATTCCCTTACTCCCTTCTCTTCTATACATCTGTCGCTCTACCTTGGCCTCGCTTCAGTTTTTCATGGTTGCTATACCATTCCCACAGTCTGTCTAAGGAGAGGAGGCATTCTCTACTACAGGCCTCTACGTCTCTCTCTTGCCCTATCGTTTGGAAAGCCTCTGAGGTGAAGTACTGGGTCTTTTGTTCAAACGGCATTGATCTGATAGCATTAATGAAGCTCACGCACATTTGACAGAATTAACACTTCAATATGTCACTGAAAAATGAATTAGAGGCTCTATTTACACAGAATGAACCATCTGGTGCACACAGGGAAGTAACGCCGACTCCTGAATAAGAATACACACTGTTGATGTGATCAGAATGACAAGTGGCAACCGTCTTTCAACCGGTCACACCTGGGCATGGATTTCGAGTGAGGATCACGCCGGCCAAACGGAACTTTATTAACATCATTATAGTAACAAATGATGCCTTCTCTCCTTCCAAAGTACCCCGCACAACCGCCACCAAAGGCCCTGTCATGAGGGTTTAAAAAAAAATCACTGGCTACGTATGAGTAACAAATGAAACCTCAGATCTCCAAAGTGAACCCATCAATCATCTGAGAGTTAATGTGAACTAATAAAATCAGATTTTTTGGACATGGGAGATCGAGGTGCCCTAGTGCACCAAACTACGTCAGAAATTGATTACGACTGCACTTCAAATGAATTTGACCCGTCCACCCCACTCCACCCCACCCCACCTCACCCAGCTCCACCCCCCTCCACCCCGCTCCACCCCACCTCACCCCACTCCACCCCACCTCACCCAGCTCCACCCCGCTCCACCCCACCTCACCCCACTCCACCTCACCCAGCTCCACCCCACCCCACCTCACCCAGCTCCACCCCACTCCACCCCACTTCACCCCACTCCACCTCACCCCGCTCCACCCCACTCCACCCCACAGCTCTCCACCCCACCTCACCACCTTCCACCTCACCCCACTCCACTCCAGCCCGCTCCACCCCACCTCACCCCGCTCCACCTCACCCCACCTCACCCCGCTCCACCTCACCCCACTCCACTCCAGCCCGCTCCACCCCACCTCACAGCTCTCCACCCCACCTCACCACCCTCCACCCACCCGGGAACCATTTGTTTCGCAGCAATAGAAACATTCGTCTGAATTAGGCCTACCAGGGGCGGTTTCATAAAGATAATACCTTCTGCAAAGAAGGTGTGTCAAATACATCATGTTCCGAGCCTCAAATCTAGACATAAATAATACACATTTATTTTCGTTTTTCACAAACTAACTTTTGCTTATTACTTTCAAAATATTGGTCTTAAAGGTTATTGTTTAGGGCGGAATTTAAATACAGCAATTTCCTCGCTAAAAGGCAATTAAATATCTTTCATTATGGTTCTTGATTACCTAGCCTAATCATACAGTTCCCCTTTGCAACAATTTCAGTAATATAATTGAAGGGTCACAGGATCAAATGACATCCAGCAGGAATCTAGAGGACGCATAGCAGTACTGTATGTGGATGCCAGTGCCATACGTAATGTAGGCTGGGTGTAGACTACACTAAACCAAACAGATGCGCTTACACTGTACGACAACCCAGTTGTCTGCCCAACAACAGCCCTGTGCCTGCTCAGAAGACCGGTTGGCTCCCTGTGCCTGCTCAGATGACCGGCTGGCTACAAACCAAAGTATGGCCACACAGAAAGTAGGTTAGGTTATCAAAAAGAATATAAAACTTCCTCGCACAATGAAAGTGAGCACAATTATTTGAAAAAATAAAGCAAAAAATACCACAAAAGATGTACAATACCTGAGTGAAAATGAGAGACAGCTTGAACAGAACAGAGCACATATCTGGCCTCTTTCTCTCTCCGAGAAACACACAAGACTGAAGTGTAGTAGTTGAACTGTGTATCAGATCTCTCTATGCAGTGCCAGATTATAGCCTGGTTAAACTCCATACGGCCCAGTCCCTGTTTTAACAAAAGCCTATTTAGGAAGATCCAGGAATCTTTCGTCGGCCTCTATCTTCAGTCTCATTTTTCAGCCGCAATTACAGGACATGAAGATACCTCGGCTCTTTTAACCCACACTGGCTGTCTGCATCATGTCCAGGCTGTTTAGAGGGCACTGGTCTGAACCTACTGGACTCAACCACTATCAATGGTTTATACAATTTAAAAAAGAGAGATAAGAGTGTAATCTCATTTTACAATGTAAAAAAAAAAAAAAAGAAGAATTAAAACAAATGTTGTATGGAAAATACTAGTGTGCGTGTGTCCCTATTTCTACTGACTAAAGGTGGTGTGCTGATTGTGAGAACAAGATGCAACATAACCTTACGCACCTTGTCAATGAAATAATCTACAACTGTAAAGTGACCGTGTTGACCTTTAAGAAAAACTGAAAACAGTCCCTCTATGTACTGAAATAACTACAAAATGTTTGATAGCATTACACTTTTAAACGGGTGTTTCTGACGTTCAATAAAGTATATATTGACTGTCTAATAAATCATTGTTACAGGTCTGCTGTTTCTTTATTAACCAATATTCCCCTGAAACAATGTTTCTCCCCATATCTTATAATAGCCTAACCTGGGGGTTACATTCAAATTGATGTGAATTACGGAACATTTGAATTCTGCTGTAGGCTAAAGGGACCTCCAGCCTCATTGCCTCCGGGGAAAAGAAGGGCAAAGGGCAAAGAAGTGAGCCAAATCACACACTACACACTCTGCACCATATCCATCTAAGGGACAACGATATGATTCATAGTCCTTTTTAAAATTAATTTGACCTGGATGCTTTTCAAATATTTTGCTATACCGGTAGCGTATTCTATTATATCGCATTGTTGGCATCCCGGTTGGATAAAGACTAGGGTCTATATTCAATCCGTAACGCCGAAGAGCCGCTTTATAGCGCAATTGACAATTAAAGGCAAAGGTAAACGCTGCATGTTAGCTCAATGTAAATTACTTTTATATTTATATCCGCAATTTGTAACGCTTCAGCGATACATATTGAATAGAGCCCTAAGACTACTTATACGGAGATAAATCTGTCAGGCTACAGCTTTAAGGAGCCAGTGAGGGGACGAAGCCAGTCCCTTATAATAAACCAACACACGTTTTGGATAACCAACACCGTATGCCCAGAAATGATGACAAACTGAAAGCTTTACAGTGTACTGTTATGTGTTTTGAAAGGTCCCATATAAACCGTAATGATACAGTGTATTAATAATACAGTGGAGCAACATATCATGTATTTGTCGCCTTTGTAGAGAAGGAAGACCACGATGTATTATTTTTTCCATTTTATACATTTGTCTGATTATCGACCTGTGCGCTTGTCGCCAAAGAGCATCTGATACAAACTAACACTGGCAGAAAAGTTAAAGGACTAAATACATCTACATGAACAACAACAATGGCACTCATAAATGGCAGCAATGTCTCCCAAATTTGCGAAATAGCAACAATGTCAGAGAGCTAAATATATATATATTTTTAATAACTGACATATAGCTGTGTGGATGGATTAAATATAACGTAAAATTACTGTAGGCCTTCAGCTGTACGCAATCAAAAAGCAATTTCAATATATTTTTGGTGCTTATTTTAAGCACGTGTGCACATGCCAGGTGAACTATTTTATTAATGTGTCCAACAATGCGTAATCGAATAAAATGCACATATGCCAGTTTATCCTGATCTTAAGTAGTTCAGAAGTTTCACAACACACAACAGACATATACGCTACGAACGGTACCTCAAAATATTAAATGGGATTTTTCTATGGCAGCTTTCATGTCAAGCGCTTATAAAAACACGAACGGCGCGTAATTTATCAACTCCTCTCACAGGAAGCAAATACTAGCCAAACCAATATCCGGCTAACAAATGTGTTTATCATTTGGACAATATTACAATAAATGACAGTACAGTTTAGGGCCCTACCTGATGTGAAGTTGTCCGATTAGAATCCCATTGTTGTTCAGTATCGGTGTGTCAAAACTTCACCAAACGATGCTCCAACTTCTAGGGAATGCGTCGCTGTTTTCTGAATGGAATAGTCGGTGGTAAAACAAAGGTTCTGGCAAACACAACTCTCACTCCAGCTATTTCAAAACGATAGGATAGTCCCGTAGCTCAATGGAAATATAAAACATACCAATGTCGCCGACGTGGTGTTGACAGGTATTCACTGCCCTGGAACAACAGTGAAGACTGTCTGATCACTCAACAGTAGAGGACAGCGCAGTGAAAGAAGAAGAGGATTCGAGCATGAAGCGGTCCAGCAGTGAGAACCACACATGTGTAACTATTGAGGACCCTACCAACCACAGACGACATAAAACAGGGGGAGATCGAGTTACGATTGTAGTAGCCTATTTGCGCCGAGAGAACCACTGCCTCCGTAAACGTCAGTCTCCTTGACGTGACAAACGACCGAAAGAAAGGCACTTTCTCACACTCTTCCGACCGCTAACGGTACAAGCAAGGTGGCAATTTTGTATTTTCAAAAGAACGGAGAGGTCTCCGGGTCTACATAGATATTGTTGTCCTGCGCGCGATGGAGCGTCTCCCCCTTCTCGCAGTCAGTCGATGTAAAGACCCAGTGTTCCCCCTGCTGCGTCCAATCAGTATGTATATCTAGCACTATATGGGTAATAATTTAAGGGTCACCCATGAGTTGTGTCGCGGTGTGATAAATGACTCCGCGGCGGATATCGAAGCAGTTGAAGATGTCTGTGTTGGTACTGATTAGGCTACACACTCAGATAATGGATTTAGGGCTTCGATTTGGAGAGGATGGTGTATAGGTACAGGCGCAGGGTTATTTGTTTAGTACAGAGCAGCTTGCAGCCTACATCAGTTGTTATGACATGTTAATACATACATCGTTATGTTGTTTTATTTTACGGTCACCTATTTGTATAAGTAGGTTGCCATAATTAGGCCTGCTTAGAGATGGCAGGGTCAAATTATTTGGAATTCCGTCAAACAAGCAGTACTGTACCATTTGGTGCCAGGTACAGTAATAACAAATTGTGTACTTTTCCCAGCAATATTACAAGATGAAACTGAGGACAAACGGAGCATTATATTTGAACATATATTGCAGCCAGCCACCCCACTAGAAAGTAAAAATAATGACTAGAATCTGACTTTTTTTTCTATTCCTGCCAACATGCAGATGCAGCCCATGGTTGCACATGTCCTTTTGCTTTGACTTTGATGTCAATGTTAATAGTCAAATGTCAGGAGGTCATGTCTGGCATGTCTTTCAGTTGACTGAAACTGAAAATATGCACATATTTTACAGCCTTTGACATACACTGAGTGCACAAAACATCAGGAACACCTGCTCTTTCCATGACAGAGATTCATCAGGTGAATCCAGGTGAAATCTATGATCCCTTATTGATGTCACTTGCTAAATCCACTTCAATCAGTGGAGATAACAGGGGAGGAGAGGTTAAAGAAGGATGTTTAAGCCTTGAGACGTGGATTGTGTATATTCTGCCATTCAGAGGGTGAATGGGCAACACAAAGAATTTAAGGGCCTTTGAACGGAGTCTGGTAGTAGCTGCCAGGTGCACCGGTTTGTGTCAAGAACTGCAACACTGCTGGGGTTTTCACACTCAACAGTTTCCCGTGTGTATAAAGAATGGTCCACCACCCAAAGGACATCCAGCCAACTTGACACAACTGTGGGAAGCATTGGAGTCAACACGGGCCAGCATCCCTGTGGAATGCTTTCGACACCTTGTATAGTCCATGCCCCAATGGAGTGAGGCTGTTCTGACGGCAACAGGGGGTGTAACTCAATATTAGGAAGGTGTTTCTAAAGTTTTGTACACTCAGTGTATAAGCCTGCAAATATTTAATAGAGACCAATATTTCTTGCAACTAACCAAACCAAACACACATCTTAAGATGAGCAAATATGTCATGGTCTAATCAGCATTGTTCTTTTACCCTCTCTCCACAATATAATGACCTGGGAAAGATTGGCAAAATATCAGACAGACCGTCCACCTGTTATACCTGTAATATAACTTCTACCTCGACTATCTTTTTAACTGTAAAAATCAGTCAGACAAGCTCAGGGGCAGATTCATCATTTTAATAAGGGTCGAGTTAGAGTCGACACAGTTATGTTGCAACTGCTGTTTGGCTTTGCCACTGAGCCCCACCTCTTAGTCCACATACCCGTGTCTGTCTTTTCCTGATTTGAAAACCATTTGACTGAATCTCATGAAACTAAAAACTCTGTTGAGACAGACCTACACCCAGACACACCACCTGTTACAAGCCAAGAAAAAGGGATGAACTTTTAACAAGCTTTGCCCTCGTTGCCCTCCTCTGATACCTCACCTCAGACTGAGTGCATGGCCCGGTTGCCGGGCGGTTAACAAGTGGAGTAGATAGACGTACACAGCTCAATATCCCTACTCCCTCCCTGGTTGGGGTTGGGTGGAGTGAAGTGGACGCCGGTGGGAGGGTGGTACTGCCTTGCACCAAAACCAAACGAAGCATGCCATGTGTTTCTGGTTGCCATGGCGGCGTGGTGGAGAGCTAGTGCATGTGAGCGTGGTGCAGTGGTCATGACATGATTTGATTGTAACATCTCAGCCTCTCTCACGTCTCCTTATACGAAACATGGTCTTGCCTTGAAAGGAACCATTTCAGGTTTAAAGGTTTAAAAACTGGTTGGATTCAAAGTAATTGCCACACTGAAAAGAGTCCCACCCTGCAGTGTCGAGGTGATAGGTTAAAAGACAGGACATTATTTAAATTAAAAAAATCTATAATTTGTAACAAAAAATTACAACTGGACATTATTCTGTCAAAAAATAACTATTTAGGGAAGCAAGGAATACAAGATGAAGCAGTGTAAGGATTGTACAATACAATATAGTCGTTAGCCCATACTCAAGTAATTATTTTTGCTATGAAATATAAAAGTGTTTTCTTTTTGTCTTTCTCTATGTATTATTAATTTAGCTGACACTAATCTGAGGGACAAACCATAAAAAAGGACATGTCTTTGGAAAGCAGGGCATAATGGACATAGCGCTGCTACGGCTGTGTTGCCAACCATGGGGAGGACTGCGCCATAACAGCTAGCATTTTCACAGCAGGTCCACTCAATCTGAAACGTTTGAAGCTAGTTCAATGTTTTACACATTGATTGGGGATTTAATTGCAAATATCAATGCCCACTCTACCTTTGAAGTCCGTTTTTGTCTGTTTAATGACATACTGAATGAACAATGGAAGGAAACACTACAGCACGGTAATACAAATGCTAACTGCTATTGTGGAATAATTTCACAGCAAAACTAAAAACACCAGTAAAACTAGTGGAACTAACGCGGATAGAAAATAAATACTGCAGCACGTATCCCAAGATCCACATTAAGGAATTCATATGTAACGTTAATTATTTCAGAATTTTTATGTCAACTTTGTTTATTTTTTTCTAGGTCAGCTCCAGTATTTCAATTATTGCTCAATTGCTCTGAGAAACCAAACAAATCATATTTAGTCTTTTCAGAGAGCACTCTATTCTCGACAAGTTACCACTTTTAAAAGCCATTATCTGTAACATTGTTCTCTCTCTGGTCTAAAACCTCCCAATTATGGATATCAATCATTCCGTACACTCCGATATCAATCATTCCGTACACTCTATTCAGAATAAAAGGACACGTCCATCCACTGATTTTAACAGCCTAATCAAAAAAAGTGCTGTGCAATGCCGGTAAATAGACATAGATGGGCTCTGGCTGAAAGGGGAGATAGATTGATAAATAAATAAGTGAGAAAGTAGATAAAAGAACCCCTGGTGTTTGAGATGCTGTCCAATCACACAGAAATCATTCATACCAACTGTGAGATAGAAGACACATCACCATCATCAAAGCACTTCATCTCTCTATCCCCCCTCCCTCACCTTGTTCCTCCCTCACCTTGTTCTTCCCTCACCTTGTTCCTCCCTCACTACCACACAGACGCACGCACGCACGCACACACACACACACACACACACACACACACACACACACACACACCTGGGGGGACATTTCTGATTTTCCAACCAAAAGAATGCAGATTTATTCCCTGTTCTCCATCAACAGAAAATAAGAGAAGTCAAACTGACGAACAGACGGGCGGACGGACAGAGAGACACACAGTGACATGTGGAAGTGACACGTGTGCCAACACTGATCCCAGAAGCTGTGCCTTTGGGGCTGCCCAGATCCAGGGATGGAGCAGAGCTGCCTACAGCTTGGCACAAGACCTCTGGGGCCCCAGACAGGGGCAGGGGCAGAGACACAGCGAGAGGCACCATGCATGGCTACACGTCTGCCTGTCCTCCTGCACAGAATAGAGTTAATGACCATAGGTCACATGCAAGGGCAAGGCCCTGTATTTGCAGGAAGGTAGATCAGATGCACTCAAATAAGTAGCCTAAGTATACACATACTGTTACGAACACATGACCAGACACATGTATAGTGTAGTAGGTAATGGTATACACAGCTAAATGCACAGGACACACACAGAATGACGATGCGTTTGTAGCTGTGAGGCAGTGAGTCTGCTCTGTAACCCCTCCTCCCGGAGCATCTTTCACATGACTGGTGAAGTGTTAGGACGAGTCAATGTCAACAGCCTGCCTGGTCTCTCTCTCTCTCACTCTCTCACTCTCTCACACTCACTCCCTATTTCTGTCCGTCTATCTCCGTCAACTCTCTCTCTTTCCCTCACCCTCAACCCTCCCTATCTATCTATCTCTCTCTCGCTGCAACCTGATCTCATAGTTTCACTTCAGGATTTGACGTAATTGGATGAACGTCGATTTTTGAGCCATTAATTCTATCTGGTAAAAGGGTTTATACAGAAACAACTGAAAGGGTTAAGTTTAGGTTTTAATTCAGAGTGGTTAAGTTTAGAGCTACGGTTTGGGAAAAGCATAAAACTAAAACATTTTTAAAAAATGCGCTGTTTCCATTTATGTAGTGTCATCAAGTACTCTCCGTGCTTACAAGAGCATTGTGGACTGCTGTGGTGCAGCTGTCTAAATTTGAGCCCAGTGGTGTCGCATCGTTGTTTTGGTGAGCATATGGACGTCCTCAGGACCTTTTCAAACGTCCCAAATCAACGTGCGTTTCTAGTGACCAGGCTGCTCTCTCACCCGCTCTCTCTCCACCGCACCTCTCTCTCTCTCCACCACTCTGTCCATCCCTCTGGGCTTCAGGGTCCCCTCATCTCCAGCCAACTTCCAACTAGGGCACACACATGCACACGCACAACACACACGCATGCACAGGCACACACACACACACACACACACACACACACACACACACACACACACACACACACACACACACACACACACACACACACACACACACACACACACACACACACACACACACACACACAGTGCAAACCAGATGAGCATTTCACACGGCCCATGCACACACTAATGCAGCCCAGATGGAGTGCTGCACATACAGGATATACACTTTAACATGTACAGTACAGGATATACACTTTAACACATACAGTACAAGATATACACTTTAACATGTACAGTTCAGGATATACACTAGATTCTATATATTAGTACAGGACATACACTCGATTCTAGATATTAGTACAGGATATACACTAGATTCTATATATTAGTACAGGATATACAATATATTATATATATTAGTACAGGACATACACTAGATTCTATATATTAGTACAGGATATACACTAGATTCTATATATTAGTACAGGATATACACTAGATTCTATATATTAGTACAGGACATACACTAGATTCTATATATTAGTACAGGATATTCACTAGATTCTATATATTAGTACAGGATATACACTAGATTCTATATATTAGTACAGGATATACACTAGATTCTATATATTAGTACAGGATATACACTAGATTCTATATATTAGTACAGGATATACACTAGATTCTATATATTAGTACAGGATATACACTAGATTCTATATATTAGTACAGGATATACACTAGATTCTATATATTAGTACAGGATATACACTAGATTCTATATATTAGTACAGGATATACAATAGATTCTATATATTAGTACAGGATATATACTAGATTCTATATATTAGTACAGGATATACACTAGATTCTATATATTAGTACAGGATATACACTAGATTCTATATATTAGTACAGGATATACACTAGATTCTATATATTAGTACAGGATATACACTAGATTCTATATATTAGTACAGGATATTCACTAGATTCTATATATTAGTACAGGATATACACTAGATTCTATATATTAGTACAGGATATACAATGGATTCTATATATTAGTACAGGATATATACTAGATTCTATACATTAGTACAGAATATACACTAGATTCTATATATTAGTACAGGTGCAGCACGTACAGTAGCATTACATGTTTGGACACACACATGACTTGACTAAAGATGGAGAAGAACAGTTCACCACATACAGGATGTGTTCATGTAGGACCCAGCAGTATGTTGCCTTCCAGATAACACTGGAAACACATTTAGAGGTGTACTTTTCTGTACAAGTGTACTCAGAAATTACACCTGACGGTCAACATAGTACCAATTTCACCATTGATATGATCCATCCTACCTCTATGCTCTTTACTACACCTCCACACAAATAAGAAAAACAAGGAAATGGAAAATGTACACCGTCCATCAGCACTATAACCAATACTCTTGTATGTGCAACGGCCTTAACATAAGCAATGATACTAGATGCACTGTACTGTTGGTTTACTGTAGGACATTATAAACATTGGTACTAGGTGTGCTGTACTGTTGGTTTACTGTAGGACATTATAAACATTGGTACTAGGTGGGCTGTACAGTTGGTTTACTGTAGGACATTATAAACATTGGTACTAGGTGGGCTGTACAGTTGGTTTACTGTAGGACATTATAAACATTGGTACTAGGTGTGCTGTACTGTTGGTTTACTGTAGGACATTATAAACATTGGTACTAGGTGTGCTGTACTGTTGGTTTACTGTAGGACATTATAAACATTGGTACTAGGTGGGCTGTACTGTTGGTTTACTGTAGGACATTATAAACATTGGTACTAGGTGGGCTGTACTGTTGGTTTACTGTAGGACATTATAAACATTGGTACTAGGTGGGCTGTACAGTTGGTTTACTGTAGGACATTATAAACATTGGTACTAGGTGGGCTGTACTGTTGGTTTACTGTAGGACATTATAAACATTGGTACTAGGTGGGCTGTACAGTTGGTTTACTGTAGGACATTATAAACATTGGTACTAGGTGGGCTGTACTGTTGGTTTACTGTAGGACATTATAAACATTGGTACTAGGTGGGCTGTACTGTTGGTTTACTGTAGGACATTATAAACATTGGTACTAGGTGGGCTGTACTGTTGGTTTACTGTAGGACATTATAAACATTGGTACTAGGTGTGTACTGTTGGTTTACTGTAGGACATTATAAACATTGGTACTAGGTGTGTACTGTTGGTTTACTGTAGGACATTATAAACATTGGTACTAGGTGTGTACAGTTGGTTTACTGTAGGACATTATAAACATTGGTACTAGGTGTGTACAGTTGGTTTACTGTAGGACATTATAAACATTGGTACTAGGTGGGCTGTACAGTTGGTTTACTGTAGGACATTATAAACATTGGTACTAGGTGGGCTGTACAGTTGGTTTACTGTAGGACATTATAAACATTGGTACTAGGTGTGCTGTACTGTTGGTTTACTGTAGGACATTATAAACATTGGTACTAGGTGTGTACAGTTGGTTTACTGTAGGACATTATAAACATTGGTACTAGGTGTGTACAGTTGGTTTACTGTAGGACATTATAAACATTGGTACTAGGTGGGCTGTACAGTTGGTTTACTGTAGGACATTATAAACATTGGTACTAGGTGGGCTGTACTGTTGGTTTACTGTAGGACATTATAAACATTGGTACTAGGTGGGCTGTACTGTTGGTTTACTGTAGGACATTATAAACATTGGTACTAGGTGTGTACAGTTGGTTTACTGTAGGACATTATAAACATTGGTACTAGGTGGGCTGTACTGTTGGTTTACTGTAGGACATTATAAACATTGGTACTAGGTGTGCTGTACTGTTGGTTTACTGTAGGACATTATAAACATTGGTACTAGGTGGGCTGTACTGTTGGTTTACTGTAGGACATTATAAACATTGGTACTAGGTGGGCTGTACTGTTGGTTTACTGTAGGACATTATAAACATTGGTACTAGGTGGGCTGTACTGTTGGTTTACTGTAGGACATTATAAACATTGGTACTAGGTGTGCTGTGGCATGTCTCGAGAGAGGTTATCTACGGTGATGAATTCCTTCACTTTATTTCCCTCTAGCTCCATCACTTCAACAATAGGCCACCATATATTTCAGGCCTGACCTCATCTCTCCAGACATGTCCTGCTTGGTGCGAGAGTCTCTAGCTGTGTGCCATTTATAGGAAGGGAGAGAGGGAGGTGAGGGAACAAGGCCCAATGATTAATACTGTACCTCTCCCCCTCTCTCTCCCATTCTCTTCTTTTCTCTCTGGTATACTGTCTAGGTTACTGTGGTCCTCCCTCTTGTCTTTAGACCATTATTGATGGGAGATGAGACACGTCACCTCCTCTGTCCTACTCTGTGACCTCAGTAGGACAGAGGGAGACAGAGCTTCTATTTTCGTTCCCATTCAAAGGCTTTTCCTTTTTTCCACTACTCTGTCTTAGTTAAGTCTTCCGGTGTTGATTTCTTTCACCCAGGATACCAGGATCTCCTCCTTGACTTCACCCAGGGCAGCCTCCATAGAAAGAGACTGATGGAGGGGTATGGGTTAAATAAGTGGATTCTAGCTTTACATGTACTGTATAATGTATAGGGGATATACTAGACTTTTGAGATTGACTTTGAGATTGTAATGTTTCGCACGCACGCACGCACGCACGCACACGCAGAATAATAAACTCATTCACTGCTTTTAATCTGACCTGTTGACCCCATCTGGAAGAAAAAGGGGGTGAAGGGATAGAGGGGTGGAGAAACCAGCAGGCATGACAATTATATGTCTGATCAATATTTTGCGTCACCGTTCTCATCCTTGGAAAACATCCATTTTGAATCAGTCTACGCTGTACTGCAGTATAATTGAGAGTAATGAGAGTATAATGTGAGTTCTCAGTAGGCCTCTGTGTAAAGTATGTGCTTGGGAAAATGATACACCAGGAGAGGCTATGTTGATTGTGTTAAATGGTCTGGGCTTCCATCCATCCTCTTCAAAGTGGTGATGACAGAGATCAGAGTCTGTATCTATCCTGGAAACATCCTAGAAACATTTTGTGCCCGATGTGCTTCTCTACATAACGACAGTAACTAAGGACAGGAGTGTTTAGAACAGCATGGACGGACAGCTGCTTAAAGGGGAAGTCTGTGATTTAAAAAAATTGCTGACACTTATTTAGATAGAACTGCTGATGGACTCGGGCTCAATGTAACCACTCTTATATCCATAAAACAAGCACATTCTGGGTTATGGTTGTTGAACTAAGTTGTATTCTCCAAGAATAAACAGCTATATACCCTTCATTTACATATCCACAAATGGATATACCAATCCCAGACTACAGCTTTAAACCAAAGTGATATAACTAAGCGGTGTTTAGAACTGCATGGCCAGTGAGCCGCTGAAACCAAAGTGTTAGTGATGATGCTAAACATCTTCACACATGATGGGAAACATGATGAACCCCTGAGCAGAAAGACTGTAAATAAACACTGGTCTGTAAAGAAAGAATCAAAAACAAGTTGTGTGTGGTAAGAGAATCTTATCAATTTATAGCCTGGTCCCAGATCAGTTTGTGCTATTATTCCACTCCTTGCCACTCTTGTTTGGCATACGACAAGGTGTGGAATGATCGCACAAACAGGTCTGGTACCTGGACTACTCAATTCCCTCAAGAAACCAAAATCAAGCGTTTTTTTCAATCGTCTCGCAACTCTAAACTCCCAACTCTCAACTCCCAGCTCTCAACTCCCAGCTCCCAACTCTCAACTCCCAGCTCTCAACTCCCTGCTCCCAGCTCTCAACTCCCAGCTCTCAACTCCCAGCTCTCAGCTCTCAGCTCTCAACTCCCAGCTCTCAACTCCCAGCTCTCAACTCCCAGCTCTCAACTCCCAGCTCTCAACTCCCAGCTCTCAACTCCCAGCTCTCAACTCCCAGCTCTCAACTCCCAGCTCTCAACTCTCAGCTCCCAGCTCTCAACTCCCAGCTCCCAACTCTCAACTCCCAACTGCCAGCGAACATTTTAGTCATCAGTAATACAGTAACAGGTAGTAAATCAAACGATTATAACCACATTTTAAAGGAATGGGAACATTTCTCCTTCTTTCCTCTAGGAATAATGATGTTATTGGGTACTAATAACACATGTCAGTGATACTTAGGAGCCAACAGGCCTCCTCCAGGACCACCTAGTGGGGCCCTGACTGCCTGGGTGTGGGTGTGGGTGTGTGTGTGAGCATGTCTACCTACCAAGCAAGGAAACACCACATTTCATTCCTTTAAAAGGAAATGTATAACAAATGTGTCAAATAAGAACAGTGAGTGGTAGAAAAGCAGAGTGTTATTGTACACTTTGGGCATATTATGTTTGAAATTCCAGAACACAAACACCAGGATGTTGTAGTATAGTAACAGACTATAGAAGAACAGAATTCCATTAAAGACTATTGGCCCGAGTCCGACGTATCAAAAACGAGTAATAATTCAAATCGTATGGTTCTTGGCTGCATGAAAACAGATAGCTGGAGTCACTTTAGAACACCGCTTAACAGCAGTTTAATCAATTGCAGGTATGCGCTCGAGGTGATGTCATTCATCTGTGGTTTGGGGAGGGAAACACTACGCCTGTTTTCTCTTGCTAATGCGCCAGGTTGAGTCTTAAACCATGTCCCTATGGTGGGGCTACACACACACACACACACACACACACACACACACACACACACACACACACACACACACACACACACACACACACACACACACACACACACACACACACACACACACACACACACACACACACACACACACACACACACACACACACACACACACACACACACACACACAGTGCTTAGAGTGAGGCTAAACACACATAACCATACACAGATCAGATCCATTTACTGACTAAAAGCCCTGACTGTGTTTAGTGGCTGGCTAGCCAGAGGGTTTTTACCTGTTATTTTCTTAGACTCTAGACTCTGTAAAGCATACAGCTCTGCTCCCACAGACCTTTGACCCCTCTAGCTCAGTCTAGGCGCATGTCAGTGAGACCAACAGAGGGCGTCTTTCAATATCATTTTTTTTTTCTTTCTGGCCGACCTCCCAATTACATGACATTCCTGGTCATGATTCACGTGCTGTCACAGGCCAGCTATTTCACAGAGTCACACTGGCCTTGCTTGTCACGTTACTGTGAGACGTCAGAGAGTTGAACGCTTTAGGAGCCAGGTTACCCTTTAGAACAGTGGTCGCCAACCCGGTCGATCGCTCCTTTTTTAAAATCGTGTTGAGCTGTTGCCGGTAGGTGCACTTGATTCAAAAGTCCTGCGCACCGGGTAAGCAAAGTGTTCCCACGAGACAAACTCCGCCTACCCGGCTGATCGGCAAATCTGTGACTAAATCGGGTGCACCTACTGCGCTGCTCAATCGGATAGCTCAAATCACCGTGGCTACAGAGGTTCCATGACCCTGGCCACAGCCAAGTGTAATAGGCTCCTAGTCTGCGTAAGATTGAATGACTTTTAAAACCATGACCACAGAGAGACTGTCAACGAATACAGCAAAGAGCTGCTGTTTTTATGAGTGAGTTTAAGTTTATATTCAGCACTGGCACTGTTTTTATTCAACACTATTACAAAACGTGCTTCTCCGTACTTCCGCTCGGGCTGCAGCTGCAATGAATGAGTAGCCAAGTATCGATAGCCCTGCATTTTATTATTATTAGCAGCTCGTGCCGATTTTAATATTAAGGAATATTTAACTTTCTCTGGTCATAGGAACAACATGAATTTGTGCATGAGCCAGATGCGGTGCAACTCCAGTTTCGCCATCAGGTGGAAGACGGTGTCCCCTCTCTCTGGTCATCAGTCTCACCGGAGGAAAGGAAGGAGAGAGCAAGGACCGTGAGCGGCGGTTGGGAAAAATAGTTTTGAACGGTCATCCAACTCAGAATTCCAAGTCGGAAACTCGGGCATCTTTCTAGAGCTCCCGACTTTTCGACCTGAAGATCCCTGACGTCGTGATTTGACCTCGTTGACCACCAGATGCAGGTACCATCAGTTCAGTAAAATAAAAAAGCAAATGATTTCAATTCATGCTCAGTGCCTCACAAGTTCTAAACCAACAGGCCTACTGCCCAAACCTCATTCCTACAAAACTGTTTGTGTGAGGTGAATGTAAAACAATCTGAGCAGTAGATCTCAGCTTGCTTTTTGACTGCGAAAGTGATCTTGACTCAATTGTACACAATTGTATTACCCCTTTAAAAGGTTTTAATCTCAAGGTTTTGATGAGACTGAAGTAAACACACATGGAACCCTATTCCCTATATATGAAATGTATATCAAACCATTTTGAAATGTTGACCCTGATGTCAGACATTGGCTCCTTTATTTATAGAAAGACCAATACAGTGCACTACTTTTCACCAGGGCCCATAGGGCTCTAGTCAAAAGTAGGGCACATTATCTGGAATAGGGTGCTATATAAGCACCCAATTGACTGCCGTACATCTACAGTATTTCGAGGCGTCCATTGGGACCTGACTAGTTCATCGGCAGAGCTTGATATGGGTAAATCTATCCCGGTCTATACATTGGTTTCTGAAAATTTTGACGCTTGTTGCGGTCACTGCTGGTGCTGTTTATTTGATTCGTGATAAATACATTTCAGAAAATGCTTTGGAAAGATAGGAGAGAGTGAAAGTGCAAGTGCAGCGCTTTTCCTGTTTTAAAATCACATGCCTATCTTTGTGAAACGCTGCAAGTTCACCACACCCTCCTCTCCCTGACATCACCAAACTCGGAGTACTAAATGCATATTTCATGAGATATAAAAAAAATCCCAGACAGTTTGGTACGGGGGTGACGGCACGGTTCTGTTTTTCCAAAACATATCAAATATATGGATGGAGGGACTCTGAAACTAAGCCTGCTTACAAAGCGTTTTTACGGAACGGAACAAGTGATGAGAAACTCTGAAAGGGACCATTTGCAGTCCCCTGCATGAGTTAGCCTGCCTTCTCCCATAGTAATGTCTACATTAAAACAACACTGGCAGCATAACTGTATTACTCTACCTCGCTCCCACACACACACACACACACACACACACACACACACACACACACACACACACACACACACACACACACACACACACACACACACACACACACACACACACACACACACACACACACACACACACACACACACACACACACACACACACACACTCACCTCTGAGTGTCTCAATAACATCACTGAGACTTGCTAGTCACGGCCAGCCTAGTATTACATTCCATATAGAGTTCATATATTTCAACACCTTGAGGAAATAAACGACTTTAGCATGTATAATGACATGTGTATGCAACATTAGCATCCATAGGGTAATCGTCCGAGGCGCCTTGAGTAATGAAGTAATCTCTTGGTCTGATTGGCCTTAACATGTGGAACCAATACACACTGTAAGCCTTCTGGGTCTTAGTTAGCATTAGCATCACCTATTAGAAAGGGAGGGTGTGATTAGCATGTAGCACTAGATGTTATCAGAATAGAGGGGCCTCAGGTGTGATACTGGTTGATATTTCCCTCAGACTGCTTTGGGGAACGGGGGGCCCTAGTTTTTCTGTTTTCTTGATGAGGGGGAGATATTTTGACGTGACACACGGAGACGGGAACTAAAGAGCTGAGTCAGCTGTATTGTGACCGCGGGTCCTGGGAGTCCCGCTCTAAAAGGTCACCTTTCAAACAGATCTCATCCATTTCCATAACTCTGTCAATCCCAATCACAATATTAGGCCGCTTTTGGGACCACTAACTGGGATAAAAAGAAGCATAAAGGAAAATCAAGAAAGATAATTCAATTATGCCGTTTTCATTCAGCCAAGCCTATGAATGGTCCTGTGTGGTTCAGTTGGTAAGAGCCTGGCGCGCTAGCAACACCAGGGCCGTGGGTTTGATTCCCGCTGGGGCCACCAGCACAAAATGGTACGCACTCACTGTTGTAGGTCGCTTTGAATGAAATCATACGCTAAATGGCATATATTATGATGAATCGCGACCTTTCAGCTGTCAATCTGAAGTTGATAAGTCTGAAAGTGATTCAAAAACAGATACATATTCATGAGTGTGTATCTCTATTCATACTGTTCAGATGGATTCAGACAAAATATTATGCTGGTTATTGGCTGCTTGGGAAAATGAGTCTACGATGATGAAATGATCCAGTCATGATATGTCTGTGGATTTTCTAAAGAATGGACAACTGGACATTGAAATTGCTCATCTTTCAAATTCATGGTTATCAACAGAAAATATATACTACCGTAATATCTGTTGTGGCTTGAGGCGGTACGTGCGATCATCCGTGTTGGACTTTCAAACAGCTGAATTATAATATGACCAAATATTATACGTGAGTAACTTAAAAGAAAGCATAGAAAGCCTATATGCTAGGAAGACATAATTATCATTATTAAAACCATCATACAGTTGTATCACATTATCTGTCACAATAATAGAGAATAGTCTACAGTGTGGCTGCCCACTGTGTCCCCCCATAACAATGGTGTCTCAAGGGGGTGTTTCTGTGGCCAGGCGGCCCGGGACTAAGTCTATGACAATGTCAACGGGCTTTACCACTGGCACCAGGGAACAGCCCCCAACCCTGTCCTCTCCTCTATTCTCCCAGCTTTACTATAATAGTTTGGCCTTAGCATCCAACAACGCATTTAAAGAGGTAAACAATCAATCATGACCAAAATCCTACTTCTGGGAGGCTGGGAGCCCTGAACAGCGGGGGGATTTTCTGTGTTTTATGTTCGAAGCAATTAAAGGGAAAGATGTTATTTTTTTAAACAGTCAGCCATCTTAGAACAATAGAGTGTGGATCCCTTCCTAGTCTCCGTCTCCGTTCTGAGCCTGTTATTTTCAGGAAAGGGGTGGCACTGCAGAGGACACAGTTCACTTTAGTTTAACTCCAGGTTAAATGGTCAGGTATGTTCTCTGAAGGCATCTCCTCTCTGCAGTAATGCTCCCAGTTATTGAACAAGACATTGTCGCTTGAGGACGGATTAACAAAGAGTTCATCGGTGACGAATAATCTATGCTAAGAGCAGTGAAAAATATGTCTTAGCATTTTTATTTTACAACTAATCCTGTCTGCAGTCAGACAGGCGAGGGGCAGAAAAAAAAAGTGAAATACTGTTGTAATCCCTTCAAGTACATGCATTTATCTGAAAAGACAGACAGGGATATACTGTAGCAAACCACAGAATTTCTACAAATACGTACAAGTATTATTGTTTAATTCTTACTATGAATGTATTAATAATATTAGTGGTAGTAGTAGTTGTAACCGTTGTGCGCTTGAGAGTCATACCACATTACCACAAAAACATCTACATTGTGTGCATTTGAGATCATTTTTCTTCTCTAAACGCATTAGGTGGCGAATGATTACATCTCAGACATGTTATGAGACATCTGTCTAAATCTGTAGTGACGTAATTGTATAATTGCCCATATGGAGCTCTTCCCTGGAACACGCTCTTTAGAGTTGGCAGGAGGGATCAGCAAGGCTCTCGGACCACTCTCTAGCGGAGGGGAGAGGGACACATTAATATGAGGAGGTTTGAAAAATATTGTCCGCGCTAATCAAAAGACTGACATGCCAATTAAGTCCTTCTCGTCGTTGGAGAATGTCCTCCGCTGACTGCTGACGAGGCACAGCGAAACATGTGAAACACTACAGAGAATATCACAAAAAGGCCTCAAATAAAAGCAAACCAAACTGACATGTTAATGTGTTTGGAGGGTTTCGATGAATCAGTCGAGGAGCCACATTTTTCCTACATTCTACGGTAAAAAGGCAAGACAAAGAGTTCAATGCATGAAGAGGAAACAAAACTCTTGTAAGACACAACAATAAATACACAACCCAAACCAGGATATTGAACCACGACTTAGTGCACTAAACATCTTAGCGATATCGTACTTGACCTGCTGAACTCTCCAAAAATCTCCCCAGATCTCCTTCTCTCCAGGGATAGGGAGGCGCCCCCGCTGCACATTACCGATGTCGTGCGAGCGTATAGCCTAAAAGGTATCGGCGTCTCCTCCTGCATGCTGGGTAAAGTGGAACCAGACGTGGTTGGACACCTGCGTGGTGTACGGTGGCAGGTGTCCTACGGTCTCCCTCTAGCTCACAGTCCTGTAGTCATTTATCACCACTGTTATTTATGGAGCAGGACATGCTAGAGGAAATGACTGAACCTGACTCCCTTTCAAAGGCCCATCAAAGGACCTAGCTCTAACCTCCTGGCTCCCATGAAACATGCAATACCGATGCATCTACAGCGGTGTATATCACAAGACCTATAGGCTACACAAGGGGATGTCCGCTCACTGTTAGGCTGCTCCCCAATGTGATCTTTTAATAAAGCTTAGGTGATACAATAACGTTTTGACAGGTCACGAGACCCAACCTCCAGCTGTTTAACATGCCCAATATCCATAGCATGAACATCCCATTTAGGTCAATAATAGCCTTGTATGGTACGACATAATAGTATGTATATACTGTATATTATGTTAATATTATGAGTGACTAACTCAAACTGAGGCTAAAAACTGAAGCTTATGAAGTAAGGAAATATTTGAATAGCGTTTTTTAAAATATTATCTGTTAGCTGACTTTCATGCTTTCTTGTGCTGAGCCAAATAATGTAATGTGACGACATTGTAAATGTAAATGACTCCGCCATTTGATAGTCATCTTCAGCTCCCAAAGCTCCCACCTACGGTGACAGTAAAAAAAAAAAAAGTGCTTTCCAGATCCCCTCTGTCCCCCAGATGGAGAAAAGGCTTTAGTCAGATAGACTCACAGAGGGCGGTTAACCCTCTTCCTCCCCTGACAAACCATTAGTTCCAATTCACAAGAGAAAGAAATGTGGCTTTTTCAAGAGTTGACCCCTCCTGTAGATAATTATCTTTTATAAGCTTTTTTTCTTCTCTTTTTAAAAGTTTTATTTTCGCTGAAAGTTCCTCTCTCGTGAAGAAAGGGAGGAAGAACTGGGACCGGACACATCTACAATCGCAGAGTTCACGCTCTTTGTACATGTCACTCTCTATGGCAACCAATAGGAACATGGATTCTTCTTTGGCATTGCTGAAAAGGGGTAGAAGAAGAAAAATGGCCACCGGCTAATCCTTCCTCATGAAAGGGGAGGAAACTCTCTCTTCTCTTACAGAGGGGTGGGGAGGGGGAGAGAGAAAGAGAGAGAGAGAGAGAGAGACAGAAAATAGAGAGAGAGCCGGAGAGATTGAGAGAGAAGAGAGAGACAGAGGGAAAGAGAGCGAGAAAGAAGGAGAGAAATGGAGAGAGAGACAGAGAGAAATAGAGAGAGAGAGAGAGAGGGGGAGAGAGAGGCAGAGAGAGGATAGAGAGAGGCAGGCAGACAGACAGACAATGGCATTAGCATCAGAAACATTAGCTATAGTCCAGGGCCCTGTGACTCAGCAGGTGGTCTCCGGCTGAGGTTCCAGACTGCAGCGCTTGCCTTAATCCCCTTTTCCCCGTGTTCTCTCTCTCTCTACTAGCGTTCTGACCCCACGCTGCGATGAAGTTATCAGAGAATACAGCCTCCCTATCGCCCTGGCTGTGACCCGTCGGCATTCGTCTCTCCTTCGCACATCAAAACAACGCTTTCATCAACCGGTATTATCTGCGTGAAAGCCCAATAATATATACTCCAACTCTTGCCATTCAATCGCGTGAAAACATCATTTGAACCATGCCCCCTCTCTTTCCCCTCAACGGCCACCACCCGACCCGGGCTCTCTTCTCTCTTTCTTTGCAGAGAAAGAAAGTCTTAACCCAAAAATATGTGTTGTTTCCAGAAGAGCCCTATGAAGTGAAGACTGTTAAAAAAAAACGTCGGTCCGGGTCACAAATTGAGGAAGACGCGCTTCTGTGACCAGTCAGAACAAATGACAGTAAATAAATACAGTATATAATCACAGTACATCAATAGTGATGAACTTAGACGCACTACTGGTGACTTTTAATGAATAGCCTATTCAAATCACTTCAGCCCAAAATATCGTGCATTCTAAAATTCCTCTTTCGTGAATGCAGACCCCGCCATTGTATCCGTTGCCCTACTTCGGTGAGATGCTGCTCTATTCACTGTCAAAACATTTTTGAATGAAAGAACGGAGGGGATATATTTTCAAAGTGATATGTGAGACAATGTTATTTCAAACACTTCTAGTACTCCGAAAAACTCTGCTTCGCCCCCCCCCCGAATGGCGTGATGTGCACTATGCATCCACACCAAAGCGTCGGTGTGCATAGTAATATCGCAAGAAGGCACTGGCTTTGATTCGCCTGCTGCACACACGCTGATTGGCTAGCTGAGTTTGTCATACGCATTTCATTAGGTCTCGGAGTGCTGGGGTTTTCTCAACAGGAAGTGACGTAAGCAGAGGGCGAAGCCATCCCGGGAGTCTCAGGGATTACGAGTTGCCATGTGAGTGTAGGCAGAAATATGGATTCTACAACGACACTGGATACTACCGGGGTTTTGAAATGCATGTATACATTTCTTCTCATTTATATTTTTCATAGCATGAATTAGAACGATCTACTTAATAATTATTCAAACATTGTATTGCATTTGATGTAAAGTGTCAAGGAATGACTTTGACAGGATTGAGTGAATCAAATCAAATAGAAATGTTCTTACCAGGGAGTCGGTATGCCGCGTAAATGGAAGTCATCTGACCAATCCGATCCTCTTCAAAATCAAAAGAACCAATGGGATTTATATATTTTTTTAAAGAGACAAATCCATTGGTCTCTCAGGAAAGCCCAGTATTGCTGCTTCGCTGTGTGTCTGGCGATCAGCTCTTCGTCCTCCATTAAAAAAAGAAGAGAACAAACATGAGTTGGTTTCTTTTTCAACAAATCACCAGGCCAAAGTCGTAGGACAAATGTTTGTCTACATGTACACACCAATTACTTACTATCTTATGGAAGTAGGTTATTAAGTACACATTCCCCTTTACCATAATAACCTGGAATAATGAGCGCAGTACAGTATTTAGTGTCAATAATGTGGGAAACAGGTACTTTGTGTTCAGAAAAATGAATGTGCAGACAGAACTGTGCTCCTTCACAGTATCCTTCACAGACATCGTTAGTGTGTATAGTGGTCATGTGAGAGTTACTGGACAGGATAGAACCTCCCTCCCCCTGATGAGGACACACTACAGGGAACAGATACAGCCCCCCACACAATTGTTTTTGATTAAGGATCAGATTTATGGTAGTATGTTGAAATAGTAAGTTACTTTTGGCCCAAAATGGTGTTCTATGAGGCAGACGAGGCCCTGGAATGCTACTTAGGAAGGAGGACACTGGGGAGCCATGGGGGGAGTACAGTATGAATATGTTCCCTATAGTGTGTCCTCATCGGAGGGAAGTCTATCCTCCCCAGTCTCCTCCTCACCAACTACATTCCAGGGCCTCGGCTTCCTCATCGAACGGCCATTTTGTGCCAAAAGGACAAGCTTTGAAAACCCCTTAATATTTCCACATACTGTGCAACATACTGTACATCTGATCATTCATCAAAAAAACATCTCAGACAATTTCAGCAAAACATTTCAGCAGCTGCGTTCTATCTGTGATGATTGTGCTGATTCCATTGATTATGATTTGTGAGGATTTCCCGATGGTGTCTAATGTGATGGTTATCTTGCTGACGGTAGTTTCTTCGGTGGTAAGAAAGGCAATGGATTTGGGGAACATTTACCATCCATTATATCTAAAGGGATAAAGAGAGACGGGGGAGAGAGATGAGACAGGGATTTATTTACATCAGTGTGCTTTTTTGGGCTCTTTTTAAGGAAGGCGAATACGAGGACAGTGGGAAAGGGGGAAGGGGGTTGAAGAGTGGTAGAGGGGGGGGTGCGGGGAGGTGAGGTAGGCTCAGTGGAACCGTTGGCACCCCATGGGGATGGGATTTGAGGTTCCATGGAGGTGGCAGGGGCGAAGGGGGCAGGAAGGGGATTTGGGGGCGTTAGGAGAGGGACCCCTGCTAGGCTGAGGAGAACAGGAGAGGCACTGCTCTCTGCCTGATAAGAGAGGAGAACGACGCCTCTATTAGCAATAACCCACTACACCTACAAGGCAGATAGCCAGAAAAAACAAAATGGCCGCTAAGAGCGTGCACTCTGTTTTTTTTTGGAGGGGGGGGTTGCATGCTGTTTGCAATGTGGGTGTTGATGTTTTATCGTTCAGTCACAAAGCAAAAATATCCCCTCTATATACACTGGTTTTGAGCCGTTGAACCACAGAAGAAAGAAAATTACCTCAGGGACCAATATACACTACGATAATAGATTATTTGATATAGAAACACATACAGTACTGACTTCAAAATTACTGAAAATATTCCAACTTTTTAAAGTCTTATAAATCCTACTTAAATCAACAGTAAAGCAGCCATCTCAAGAACATGTCTAAAACGGTCTATTTGATAACGAACCCCTAGTGTCTATGTCCTTATATACGTGGCGATTATACCTGGGTTTCTGGAAATAGCCCTCTCTCTTTACACTCAGTGTTTCTCATTTGGGAAATACAATACATTCTGACACACGGGGCGACCGGAGCGTACCGGAGCGCTGGGAACGCAGCTTCTTGATTTTCTGCCTGGAAGAGGTTTGCGGCCGTGAATCCTGCCATAAAAATGTGCATCACTTCATAAAACGGATGGGATTCGCGGCCGGCCTGAGGTGTCGACATGGGAATGGAGGCACTGAGGAGGCCATTTATGGAGAAGTACTAAAATAATGCACAGGGACGGGGAAACACGGAGTCTGGGAGATAAGAGTGGATACATACGAACACACATACGAACACACACACACACGCGCACGCACACACACACACACGCACAGGGGAGTGTTTTAACAGGCAGACAATAAACAGCTCAGGTATTTTCTAGACTAGCCTACTAATAATAGACTATTATTATGACCAATCAAAATGGTAACTCCAGTACCGATCATTTATAGAGCATGGATACAACTTCAGATGGCCCGTTGTGAGTAGTGGTGTCGGTTACATGAAATTAGATATTGTTTCCGTTCTCTGGGTAATTATTACATGGTCCTTGTGGTATTTTGTTTGCTTAAAAATATCACAACTACAGTCATAAGCGGTTCGCTGATTGTTGCCAAACGGGATTGAGAAAGCCAAGCCCAAAACAAATATTTCCCCCACGCAGAAAATGAAACCACAACCCCTTTAATTATCAGATCAAAGTTACATCAAGCATAAGTCACTTTCACAAACCAATGATCATTGTTTGTGAGCCGTGTAATATATTTCCTACAGTACAGTCTTAAAGGGACGCCTTCTCTTCTCCCCTGGCTGTGTCTCACTGTGGGGATAGCTAGCATCCCGCCCCTTGTTATGTCATGCTCAGCAGTTCTCATTCCAGAGATAGTTGAGAGATTGGGTGTGGAGGTGACACACACACACACACACACACACACACACACACACACACACACACACACACACACACACACACACACACACACACACACACACACACACACACACACACACACACACACACACACACACACACACACAGACACATTAATAAACTCATTCACTGCTTTTAATCTGACCTGCTGTTCCCGTCTAGAAGAAAAAGGGTGTGAAGGGATAGAGGGGTGGAGGGACAAAAGGAGTGTGTGAGTGCAAATGTGTGTGTGTGTGTTTTTAGTCATCAAATCAGCAGGTTTGGACTGGACTGTGTAGGGGTCTGGTCAGTATCCATTCAAACTCCTCAACGATATCAGACTCCCATCTCGTACCCCCACGCCTAACCAAGCTGTGGCCCATTCTTAGTAGCCAGCTCATAGTTCAGTCTGTACACTAGAAATAGACTTTGATTTCAGACATTTGAAAAGCTCATGAAAACATCTCAAATAAAAACGATTGCCCAGCACGAGGCACAACCTCGTGATGGTCGGAGCCGAGGTGTGCTGCTCAGACCACTGTACTACGGCAGTTCACAGCGCTCTAAGCAAGCCGCAAGAACACTAAGAATACTGATGAAACCTGATGGTAATAGCGCATTGTTTTTCATTATTTCGTTTTAGCGTCCCCCAAACCATAACCATAACCATAACCATAACCACTCGGAATGCCTAAACATTTAACCTTTGAGTTGTTTCTGTTTTAACTCTTTAACCACGGAGAATTAATGCATAAAAATAGACGTTCATCCATAATACGTCAAATTTCAAAGGGAAACTAGAAGATCTTGTTGCATAGTTGGCTTGGACCTAGAAACTCCTATGTTAGCACTAGCCATTAGAGCTCCAGATACCCACTACCCACTGATTAGCAATCCGTGCTAATTAATTCAATAGACTGTTTAGAACCCATCACCGGCGTCTTTGTTTGCACTGGCCGGCGAGCTATTGACACGGCTTAAATAAACATACACACTTCAACACTCTACGTGGAAACGAAGTCTCACACACACACACACACACACACACACACACACACACACACACACACACACACACACACACACACACACACACACACACACACACACACACACACACACACACACACACACACACACACACACACACACACACACACACACACAATCAGTCTGGGTCTGATCAATGTAAAAACATCACGCCTGTGTCAGAATGTCAGAATCATTATACCCCCTCCACTCCTCCTTTGCTCCCTCCCTCCATCTCACCCTCCTTCTTTCCCTCCTTTCCGGAAGCTGTAACTCCTCAATTCATTACTGGTTCATAACAACCTTTTCCATTACTGTCACAGCCGTTTCTACATGTTAACAAATCAGACCCCTGTGTTCCTGCCGTGTGGTGTGTGTGTCAAAGGGGATGTTTTATGCATCAGGGTAATGTATACAAACCCTATCCCCATGAACATGATACTGCAATGCTGTGCTGAGGTGGGACTCACAAGGTTAATCACATGAATTACAACGGGAAAGAGACTACAGTTGGATGTGTGTGTGTGTGTGTGTGTGTGTGTGTGTGTGTGTGTGTGTGTGTGTGTGTGTGTGTGTGTGTGTGTGTGTGTGTGTGTGTGTGTGTGTGTGTGTGAGAGAGAGAGGGTGTAAGTGTGTGGGTGTGTGTGAGAGTGTGTAAGTGTGTGTGTGTGTGTGTCAGAGAGAGAGAGTGTGTAGGTGTGTGTGTGTGTGTGTGTGTGTGTGTGTGTGTGTGTGTGTGTGTGTGTGTGTGTGTGTGTGTGTGTGTGTGTGTGTGTGTGTGTGTGTGTGTGTGTGTGTGTGTGAGAGAGAGAGTGTACGAGTGTGTGTGTGCATGTGCATGTGCGTGTGTGTTAAAATCCACTAGAAATGAAATGAGAATCTGCTCCTTGGATTCTCCACACAAACAGTTGGTGGGAAGAATGTGAGCTGCCTCTAGCAGGGAAGCATAGGGTTTCAGAGCCGTGCCTGGCCTTGGCTGTCTGTTCTCCAACTCAGTCACCACACCTGGAAGCAATACTGAGTAACCCTATTACATAGAATAACAACAGGCTATTTATACCCGTATATCACACGTACTTTATTTTTGTAATGGCGCTGGGTGTTCAGTTGCAAATTGCTTGTGTCACTTTCCCCTGCAACTCGTAAGAAGGTGTTTCTGACTTGCCCAAGAAAATAAGAGAATATCAGCGAGCGCATGTGAGTGCGTGCGTGTGCGTTTGCGCGTGTGTGTGTAGGGACAGGATGAAAACGTTATAAATGACTTCTCCACCTAAGCACACACACAAGGGGCCCAGGTAGGTAGGGAGAAATAGGCCAGAGGAACAAGAGAGAGAGAGGACGTCGAAAACTCAGACTTCATCAATCTGTTTCTCTAGTTTAAGGCCAGCTGAAGCACTCTGTTGACCCTGATCCCACCCGTCACAAATGCCCGTTACTTCCTGTGTGGCTTATTGCAGTGTTGGAATGTTCACACATCTGTCTAGTTATTCAATGTCAATACGTCTCTAACCCTTTATTGTGCCAAGTACACTCTGTATGAAAAAGCATTGGCAAGAATAATGTACTAATAAGTTAGGTCTATTGTAATGAACATCAACCATTAACAAATGAACCAGCCTGCTGTACACAGCACAACTCCAGAGTCCATTTCCCTAAGGGTCTGTTTGGGTTTTGTTCCTCTGAGGCTGAATCCTCTGTCCCCAAGGAGCCGGCCGCTTGTTCTATTTCTGAGGCGAACCATGGGGTTCTGCATTTGCTTTCATTTTTCACAGTCTTTAAGGTTTTTAGTCTGTAAACATGATAGTTAATTTTTAAGACTCTTGTCACAAACAATGCACCCTCGAGACAGCAGGAAAACAGGATTTGGGTCCTCTCGAATATAAATACACCACGTTTTTTATTAAAAAAGACTAAATAAAAACCCAAGTAATCCCCTATGCAGCTGCTGGAACGAATGTGAGGAACGCAACAAGATGCAATCAAGGTACAACATCGGTTGGTTTACCACAGAAGTGCATAGCATGCAAAGCTCTCCAGAATTTATCTCTGTATAGTTGTATTTAGTCCTGTTATTTCAAGAATTCTAACTCTTGACTTGTGTGTGTGAATGTGTTATGGGCTGTGTCCGAATATCCATACTAGCTAACTAAATAGTATGTAAAAAAAATAAAGCTTGATATACTGAACAAAAATATAAACGCAACATGTAAAGTGTTGGTTCCATGTTTCATGAGCTGAAATAAAATACATATTCCATACGCACAAAAATATTATTTCTCACAATTTTTTTGCACAAATTTGTTTACATCCCTGTTAGTGAGCATTTCTTCTTTGTCAAGATAATCCATCCACCTGACAGATGTGGAATATCAAGAAGCTGATTAAACAGCATGATCATTAAACAGGTCCACCTTGTGCTGGGGACAATAAAAGGCCACTCTAAAATGTGTGTAATATACACTACTGTTCAAAAGTTTGGGGTCACTCCTGTGTTCCAATAGCATGTTGTGTTAGCTAATCCAAGTTTATCATTTTAAAAGGCTAATTGATCATTAGAAAACCCTTTTGCAATTATGTTAGCATGTCTACACTGTATTTCTGATCAATTTGATGTTATTTTAATGGACAAAAAAATGTGCTTTTAATACAAAACAACAACATTTCTAAGTGACCCCAAACTTTTCAATGGTAGTGTATGCTCATTCACAAACATGTGAGTGTCTGTGATCGTTTAAATCTCTGATTGCTTGACCCAGTAAAATAAGAGCTTTTCATTAAAAACACAACTACATTCAAGAAAACGCTTTTCCCTGTTAAGTCTCATGGCATACATATAGATACAGGGATTCCCAAACTCTGCTCTGCTGCGCTGTAATTGGTGGGTTCCTGAGAAAAGGAAACAATGTAATTGGAGGGATCCAGACTGCTGTGGTTTAACTGGCAGAGATTTAGACTTTGGGAGGGATTCTAGGGTAACTGAAGGGTGATTGCGTGGAGAGAGCCTGATTGCACAGTACGCTGCTCACAGCTTGACCACTCTGCAGGCTCCACACATTCTCTCGCTCTCTCTCAGATTCAGAGGGTTTGAGAGTCACATGTACAGGTTGCAGGTGTGATTGCAGGGTACAGTGAAAATCTTAGGCCCCGAGCTCCAGCATGCAGGACTAAGGGAAATAAAATAATGAAAAGGGAATAAACAACAACACTATAAGCATAACTAGCAGTATACACATCAGAACTGTAGCAGTGATGAATAAATACATGTCCATTGGGGTGGAGGCAGAGTAAAGACTGTAATGAGTATAGGAGGAGTAGGTATCTGACTAGTGGCGACTATTCAGCAGCCTGTTGGTCTGAGGTTAAAAACTATTGGCTAGTCTTCCAGTTTTTTGCCATGAATCCTTCCCTCCCTCCCTCCCTCCCTCCCTCCCTCCCTCCCTCCCTCCCTTCCTTCCTTCCTTCCTTCCTTCCCAGGCTGGATGAGTCACTATAGCACACTGTGACTGCTTTACACCCTCTACCCATAATCCAACAGTTTGATTCAACCCCAGGCAGCACCAATCAGATCTGCTGCTTGTTGAGTTTTGGCAAACATGCCACTGACTGAAACAAACATGTTAACTAACTAGGCAGAGTAGGGTAAGAATGATGGCATCCATCCCTGCTGCCAGCATGAGGAGCTGTGTCCTGCCAACCCATGCCATGGTGATGCCAGGGTGATGCCAGGGTGATGCCATGGTGATGCCATGGTGATGAATCGCAGATGCTGTAGGGGGGCAAGGGCAACCCACTGCTCAGCTCACACACGAGTGGGGGATATGTGTGTGTAAGAGGAAGGGATGGGTGTGAGGAGGTTGGTACAGTCTGATCACGCTACATTCAGCCAAGGGCTCAGAACAAATCTGTTCATTCAGACGGACCATTGTCACAAGTGATCCAACAGGTAAATAATGAACGGACCCTCTCGCACGTCAGATGATTACATGTTTCAACAGTCATATGGAACTCAGTCACAGAGGCAAGAACGCAACTGCAAAAAACATATTGGAATGACCGAACCACTATCACACTTGCTTCTCTGAAGTAATACCTCATTAACACCAATATTAATACTAGTAATACCTCATTAACACCAATATTAACACTAGTAATACCTCATGAACACCAATATTAACACTAGTAATACCTCATTAACACCAATATTAACACTAGTAATACCTCATTAACACCAATATTAACACTAGTAACACCTCATGAACACCAATATTAACACTAGTAATACCTCATTAACACCAATATTAACATTAGTAATACCTCATGAACACCAATATTAACACTAGTAATACCTCATTAACACCAATATTAAACACTATGATTACCCCATTAACACCAATATTAACACTAGTAATACCTCATTAACACCAATATTAAACACTATGATTACCCCATTAACACCAATATTAACACTAGTAATACCTCATTAACACCAATATTAACACTATGATTACCCCATTAACACCAATATTAACACTAGTAATACCCCATTAACACCAATATTAACACTAGTAATACCCCATTAACACTAGTAATACCTCATTAACACCAATATTAACACTAGTAATACCTCATTAACACCAATATTAACACTAGTAATACCCCATTGACACCAATATTAACACTAGTAATACCCCATTAACACCAATATTAACACAAGTAATACCCCATTAACACCAATATTAACACTAGTAATACCTCACGAACACCAATATTAACACTATGATTACCCCATTAACACCAATATTAACACTAGTAATACCTCATGAACACCAATATTAACACCAGTAATACCTCATGAACACCAATATTAACACTAGTAATACCTTATTAACACCAATATTAACACTAGTAATACCTCATGAACACCAATATTAACACTAGTAATACCTCATTAACACCAATATTAAACACTATGATTACCCCATTAACACCAATATTAACACTAGTAATACCTCATTAACACCAATATTAACACTAGTAATACCTCATTAACACCAATATTAACACTAGTAATACCTCATTAACACCAATATTAACACTATGATTACCCCATGAACACCAATATTAACACTATGATTACCCCATTAACACCAATATTAACACTATGATTACCCCATTAACACCAATATTACCACTAGTAATACCTCATTAACACCAATATTAACACTAATACCCCATTAACACCAATATTAACACTAGCAATACCCCATTAACACCAATATTAACACTAGTAATACCTCATTATCACCAATATTAACACTAGTAATACCTCATTAACACCAATATTAACACTATGATTACCCCATGAACACCAATATTAACACTATGATTACCCCATTAACACCAATATTAACACTATGATTACCCCATTAACACCAATATTACCACTAGTAATACCTCATTAACACCAATATTAACACTAATACCCCATTAACACCAATATTAACACTAGTAATACCCCATTAACACCAATATTAACACTAGTAATACCTCATTATCACCAATATTAACACTAGTAATACCTCATTAACACCAATATTAACACTATGATTACCCCATGAACACCAATATTAACACTAGTAATACCTCATTATCACCAATATTAACACTAGTAATACCCCATTAACACCAATATTAACACTAGTAATACCTCACGAACACCAATATTAACACTATGATTACCCCATTAACACCAATATTAACACTAGTAATACCTCATGAACACCAATATTAACACCAGTAATACCTCATGAACACCAATATTAACACTAGTAATAACCCATTAACACCAATATTAACACTAGTAATACCTCACGAACACCAATATTAACACTATGATTACCTCATTAACACCAATATTAACACTAGTAATACCCCATTAACACCAATATTAACACTAGTAATACCTCACGAACACCAATATTAACACTATGATTACCTCATTAACACCAATATTAACACAAGTAATACCCCATTAACACCAATATTAACACTAGTAATACCTCATTAACACCAATATTAGCTTTGATGGTTACATGAAATTACCGTATTAATTAGAAATGTGATAATGGGAGCTACATTTAAAGACTTCAGAATTGCGGGTGTCTGAATCAAATAAATATTCTGCGTCCCAACAGCTCATCGAGTCCTCCAAACTAACATGAAATAGAGGGAAGAGGGGGAAACCCAGAGAGATAATGACATGGTACGCTCCATCAGAATTCTCCCCTAGTATCCCTGTAGTGCTGATGGGTATTGGAGATGCAGTGTTGGTACACTGGGGGCTGTGCTGAAAAAGAGAGCTACAAAGGTTTGCCTAGGAGAGCGAGGCCACTCTCTGACAGCATCCATGGCACAGGGCCACCTCATCCCAAAAGACTAATTCTCTACCTCTCTACCCTCTCTTTTTTGTCTTTCTTCACTACCTCTTTCTCGTTTCGATCTCTACTACTCTCCTCTCCTCTTTCTCTCTCGCCCCAGTCTCTCTCTAAACCCCTCTCCTCTTTCTCTCTCGTCCCAGTCTCTCTTTAAACCCCTTTCCTCTTTCTCTCTCGCCCCAGTCTCTCTCTAAACCCCTCTCCTCTTTCTCTCTCGCCCCAGTCTCTCTTTAAACCCCTCTCCTCTTTCTCTCTCGCCCCAGTCTCTCTCTAAATCCCCCTCTTTCTCTCTTTCCCCCTCTCGTCTTTCGGGGGCTGAAACATACGTTGCCAATTTGTCTGCTGTTTAAGTGAATGGAGAGACAGGTTCTTGGGTTGTCTATTGAGAAGCAGAGGGAGAGTAAACCTGACGATTTACAGAGCCTGGAGAAAGAGAGCGTTTGTGTGTGTGCATGTGTGTGTGTACAGACAAGAGGGGAGAATTATGTGAATGTCTGTCTCAAGAAGTCCACACATGGGGTGTAAATTGGGTCTGCTTTAGTGAACAGTAAACAAGCTGAACGGTCTGGTCCTTGGTAACACAAACACGCGACCCTCCACTCAGCACAGTGTGGTGTAGATTAGAGCAAAGGAGACATTCCAGACGCGTCATGTAAACACAATATCATATCTGGCTGAATCTCTCTCTCTCTCTCTGCTCTGTAAATCATTAGGTTTGCTCTCCCTCTGCTTCTCTATAGACAACCCCAATAATCTGTCTCTCATTTCACTTAAACAGCAGACAAATTGGCGACGTATGTTTCAGCTTCCATTGAAAAGACAAGTTATTATTATTATAGACTAGTCATTATTATTTATGTATAAAGGAGAAGCCCTCTTGAGAGAGAGAGAGAGACACCTACACACACACACACACACACACACACACACACACAACCCCCCCCCCCCCCCCCCCCCCAACCACACAGGCTTACACACACCACGTAAGCTACGCTCGCATCGGGACTCCCGCTGTGCCAGAACGACAATGCCCTCTAATGGTTGGAACTCAGAGAACTAAACAGAAAACAACATGCAGATTGAAAACATGTAGTTATGTATATATATATATGGGAGGAATGCACATCAAACACAGCAGTTATACAAAGGAATAATACAAATGTGTCCCTTCGCCAAATAAGCAATCTCTCTGAGTCAGAGACTGATAGAAATTCTGCAGAAATTAATAAAAAAAAACAACCTTGCTATATCAATTCTCAGATAATTCATACAAGGTTCTAGATCAATGTTAATGTGATATTTCATTGGGAAACACTGATGGAGAGTTTGGACCACGGTATTTCTGGAGGTGAAATAAAATAAGTTACTCACAGTCCTACTAAGGGCACTGATGCATATTTCCCCAGATATGCGATGTGTGTTTTTGGCTCAGGGTAATGGTCTGTGATATGTGCTTAGTGGGCATGAGACAGGCCATGTGTGTGTGTGCGCATGTGTGTGTGTGTGTGTGTTTGTGTGCACACTCTCTCAGGACAGTTACACAACGGCATCCTGGGAAATCAACCGCTGAGCACCTGACCTGGAAAAGCTGGCGCTAACTCTCAGCTATCAGATACAGAGAGAGAGAGAGAGAGAGAGAGAGAGAGAGAGAGAGAGAGAGAGAGAGAGAGAGAGAGAGAGGAAGGGATAGAGGTGCTCATTCTCTGCACAACTGCAGATACTGTACATAATGAATGCTTTTTTCTCAGAAAGTCACCAAGATGCGTTCGATGGTAACATGTTTTTGTTTTATGTCTCGCCCGAAAATGTACTAAAGCGACATACTGCGTACTAATCATACTACATACTATTTACAATGTACTGTTTAGTAAAAATATATCACTTGGTGGTTTCATTTCAGAGACAAATAATAATAAACTCTAATAATAATAATAAACTCTATATATCTCCCTCAGAGAAACAAGTATTACTGCATTTTTTAATAAAGAAATGTACAATTGATACATTTGTGACATCAATATTTAATAAAGAAATAATAATTCAATACAGTAAAATGAGGTATGTATTTAAAACAAACATTTTACATTTGAGTCATTTAGCAGACGCTCTTAACCAGAGTGACTTACAGTCAGAGCATTCATCTTAAGATAGTGTAGCTACGTGAGACCCAGACATCCAACTACACAGGATACAAACATTCCATTCCAGCTAAACAATGGATATACACTGAGTGTACAAAACATTAAGAACACCTTCCTAATATTGAGTTGTGTCAAGTTGGCTGGATGTCCTTTGGGTGGTGGACCATTCTTGATACACACGGGAAACTGTTCGAGTGTGAAAAACCCCCAGCAGCATTGCAGTTCTTGACACAAACGAGTGTGCCTGGCACCTACCATACCCAGTCCCATTCACCTTCTGAATGACACACATACACAAACCATGTCTCAGTTGTCTCAAGGCTTAAACATCCTTCTTTAACCCGTCTCCTTCCCTTCATCTACACTGATTGAAGTGGATTTAACAAGTGACATCAATAAGGGATCATAGCTTTCACCTGGATTCACCTGGTCAGTCTGTCATGGAAAGAGCAGGTGTTCTTAATGTTTTGTACACTCAGTGTGTAGCGTTAAGCAAAAAAAAACACATTTTCATACACATCTAAAACCTATGAATACAAAATCTGAGAACAGTCATTCTTTACACACACAATAAGGTGCCCATAAGCAATACTTTGTGACGCAAAAACAGGCATTTGAACAGTTGATGCGTAAAGCGTTTTGGAAATGAACTCCGGACGCTGAATACTTTGACGTGACGTGACAAGAGCATGGGTTCTAGGGATGAGGACATGCCAAGCTGTAAAGACCTGAACCCTCTCCAAGGTAACACATTATTGTTGTCACCGTTGCCCCCTATTGGTTGGTTGACCTGCAGGGTGCCACAGCTGACAACACTGATACCAAGGACACACATCTGATGACGAACCGCCAATATGTCGCCAGGGGAAGGCTGCCATTCACAAGCCTGGCAGGCAAGGCTTGGGTCATCGCTCAGACTGAGAGAAGCACAGGGTTTCAAAGCGGTACACATCTTGAATGACAACGGGGCCAACATCAACGGGCAGGTCACTGTACATAACAAAACTATTCAAAGGGCCGACCCTATAAAGAAACCCCCATCCTGCAAGCCAAAACCAAGATGAAGTGACAAGGTCTCAGACACACTGCACTCTGTACTGTCCCTTTAACCAGACCCTCCATGTCTACCACACCTGTACTCTACTGTCTCTCACCCTGTCTCCCTCCCTTCTCTCTCTCACCCTGTCTCCCTTCCTTCTCTCTCTCACCCTGTCTCCCTCCCTTCTCTCTCTCACCCTGTCTCCCTCCCTTCTCTCTCTCACCCTGTCTCCCTTCCTTCCTCAGACAGTCTGCACTTTCACGTTCATATTTAAGTGGTTTTTAGCAGGGCCCTGAACCTAACTGCCACTGAGGTTAAGTTGTATCTCTCAGAGTCAAGAGGGAAGGAATGTTTAAGTACTGAAGAGAGAGAGCGAGAGGGAGGTAGAGAGGGGACAGAGAGAGAGACACAGAGAGAGAGAGACAGAGACAGAGAGAGGGAGACAGAGAGAGAGAGACAGAGAGAGAGGGTAAAAAAAGGAAGTTTTCTCCTTTACCATTCCAGGGTGGCTGAAAGTACATAGCACTCAGCCCGGCCCTGTTCTGAGACACCGAGACAGAGAGAGAGAAAACTGTCAGAGGTTGGCAAAAATAATATTTATCTAAAAGATTAAAATGTTACTCAACACTCTCGCCCCTCGACACACACAACCGTGCACACACACACACACACACACACACACACACACACACACACACACACACACACACACACACACACACACACACACACACACACACACACACACACACACACACACACGCAGACACACACACTCATGCCCATCTTAGCATGACAGTAGTGCGTGTGTGTGATGTGTGTGTGCGCGTGTGTGTGTTTGAGTGTTTGAAACACAACAATATGGACGCCATGCATGCCCATCTTAGCATGACAGAACTCCGGCTTCAAGTCACAGCCAAGCGGTTTAGTTTCCTACAATAAGCACATGCAAAATCTAGAGAGATCTGAAATGATAAACCACTGTTATCTGTCGAGAAAACACCACATACCGTTGCAAAACAGCATAGAAAACTGCAGCCTAGACTGTGAATGAATACACTATCTCTATGCATATGTGATAACATCTGTGGTTTATAAAGGCCGTGTTATAACGACAACCAATTAGATATAAACATATGGGTGAATTGCAAAGTTGAAATAGTATTTAGAGTAGAGCATTAAAACATGGCTGGTGCAAACAACATGCCCCATTGACTAGTACAGTGTGGGGCTTAGGGGTTGCTTATAGCATCCACACAGGGTAATCTAATCCTATCTAATTAGTGTTTTCTTTACATTATGCGAGAAGCAAAGCTAGTCAGATGTATACCTAATTAGTTTATCTTGGCAATATGGAGGCACAATGCACTCGGGAGGCCTCCCTCGCTCTGTCGAGTGTAGAGAGGGGAAGTGGGGAGAGCTGGAATACTTCATGTGAAAGCTGGGGAGCACATATGCATATTCAAACGGACAACATTTTGGGGAGAGATATTCTTTTAGTGCTCGGGACAGAGTGCAGTTAAAACACAGCCACTAATGCACAATGGCACGGAAGGATGAATGGACGGAGGGACGGACAGACGGACGCACACACACACAATCACTCATTTGAGTTGACTTTACACGATGTTTTCACCTGATGGTGCAGGTGTTGCGGTCGGTCTTCCACTTCCTGGAACTGCTTCTCCAATGAGCTCCCGACTCATAGCACTGCAGTCAGTGAGTCCAATAGAACTACCTACATTAAGTCCTGTTTGGGTTGGTTCCCAGAACGGGTTATATCAGGTCTTACTGGAAGTTACATAAACATCATCAGTGTCATATTTAGAGCCAATTCAGCAAGAATAATAATAATGGAAATATTTAATAAAACAACACTAAATCATGAATATTGTAATGATTACCGTTATTAATAGTAATGATCATAATAATCTTTAGGAAAATCATATTTGTAATACTGCTTAATCACTATATATTTTGTATGCAATCTGGTACAACAATTATTTCGTTTTGAAATGACACACGATAGGATTTATATGTTATGATTTGATCAATTGGAAAATACATTACTTAAATCACTAAAAATAAAACAAATATTGCATCAATAAGATACATGTATTTTCAAGTATAGGGCATCTTTTATTTGAATCAAAATATAAATGGTAATGTTTATTGTACATTTTATAAGGAAGGAAACATGTTTTCTTATCAAAATATTGACAACATTTAATGATTTACAAGGTACTGATCACATTTATAATACAACAATTATACATTTCATTGTAATGTTTTGTTTTGTTTAATTCGAAATAATTCCCCTAATATTTTAATGATATCAATTTATACATAAATCACCTCTGTTTAAATATGCTATAATAATAATAATAATAATCATATGATAATAATCACCATGTAAATACTATACCAATGTTTACATTGGTATTATAATTTAGGGTTAACTTCTATGTACTTGCTGTCTAGTAATTCAGCACTTTAGTATGTGATGAAATAGCTACTGGCTCTGATTGCATTCCCTTATTTGGTCAGCTTTCTAGACCCCCCCCCCCCCCCCCCCCCCCCCCCCCCAACCCCCCCCCCCCCCCCCCCCCTCCTCCTCCTCCCAATCCAACCATCCACCCCAATCTCTCCCATGTCTCTTTGACCACTCACTAAAAGGCTGGGTTAGACTGAGCCATAAATCTTCAGTTCTCTCTCCCTCAACTCTCTCAACCCTTTGCCATGACATCAGCTGTTCATTAATATTAATGTGTGCTAATACACTGTAAGGTCAGCCTTCTCCCTGGTCGCGCCAGGCGCCGCCACTCCTGAGCCCCATTATGTGCTGAGGTATGGAGGTATTGTAGAGCGCTACGTCTCCAGTGGTATCGCTATGGCTGGGGCTGCGCTGGACATTGGCTGGGGCTGCGCTGGACATTGGCTGGGGCTGCGCTGGACATTGGCTGGGGCTGCGCTGGACATTGGCTGGGGCTGGGCTGGACATTGGCTGGGGCTGCGCTGGACATTGGCTGGGGCTGCGCTGGACATTGGCTGGGGCTGCGCTGGACATTGGCTGGGGCTGCGCTGGACATTGGCTGGGGCTGCGCTGGACATTGGCTGGGGCTGCGCTGGACATTGGCTGGGGCTGGGCTGGACATTGGCTGGGGCTGCGCTTGACATTGGCTGGGGCTGCGCTGGACATTGGCAGGGGCTGCGCTGGACATTGGCTGGGGCTGCGCTGGACATTGGCTGGGGCTGCGCTGGACATTGGCTGGGGCTGGGCTGGACATTGGCTGGGGCTGCGCTGGACATTGGCTGGGGCTGGGGCTGCGCTGGACAGTGGATGGGGCTGGGGCTGCGCTGGACAGTGGATGGGGCTGGGGATTGGATCGGGGATGTGGCTGGGACTGGTGCTGGAGCAGGGGATGGGGCTGGTGCTGGAGCAGGGGATGGGGCTGGTGCTGGGAGTTGAGGGCTGGGGGTTGATGGTGATGCATTTGTGGAGAAATTTGCTCAACTGATAGCGGAGAGATTTACTTGTGTCTTGTGTCAGAGGTTGGAGCTTCAAATGAGACAACTGGTGTGAACAGTAAGAGCCTCCGGGAGTTTCAACTCTGCAGGGCGACTTACAATTGATTAGACTGCTGATGCAAAAAACACAGAGGAGGAGAGATAGATAGATAAATAGATAGATACTGTAGATACATAGATACTGTAGATAGACACTCCACACTGCCCTTTCCCACCTGGACGAAAGGAACATCTACAGTAAAAATGTGAAAATGCTGTTCATTGACAACAACTCAGCGTTCAACACCATAGTGCCCACAAAGCTCATCTCTAAGCTAAGGACCCTGGGGCTAAACACCTCCCTCTGCAACTGGATCCTGGACTTCCTGACGGGCCACCCCCAGCTGGTAACGGTAGGCAACTACACATCCTACACGCTGATCCTTAACACGGGGGCCCCTCAGGGGTGGCTGCTTAGTCCCCTCCTGTACTCCCTGTTCACCCACGACTGCATGGCCAAGCACGACCCCAACACCATCATTAAGTTTGCTGACGACACAACAGTGTTAGGCCTGATCACCGACAACAATGAGACAGAGGTCAGAGACAACAACCTCTCCCTAAATGTGAGCAAGACAAAGGAGCTGGTCGTGGACTATAGGTAAAGGAGGGCCAAAAAGGCCCCCATTAACATCGACGGGACTGTAGTGGAGCGGGTCGAGAGTTTCAAGTTCCTTGGTGTCCACATCACCAATGATCTATCATGGTCCAAACACACCAAGAAAGTCTTGAAGAGGGCACGACAAAACCTTTTTCCCTCTCAGGAGACTGAAAAGATTTGTCCCCCGATCCTCAAAAAGTTCTACAGCTGCACCATCGAGAGCATCCTGCCTGGTATGACAACTACTCGGCATCTGACCGGAAGGCGGTACAGAGGGTAGTGTGTAAGCTTCCTGACATCCAGGACCTATATACTAGGCGGTGTCAGAGGAAGGCCCCAAAAATTGTCAAAGACTCCAGTCACCCAAGTCATAGACTGTTTTCTCTACTATCGCACGGCAAGCGGTACCGGAGCGCCAAGACTAGGTCCAAAAGGCTCCTTAACAGCTTCTACCCCCAAGCCATAAGACTGCTGAACAATTAATCAAATGGCCACCTGGACTATTTACATTGACCCCCCCTTTGTTTTTACACTGCTGCAACTCGCTGTTTATAAATCTATGCATAGTCACTTTACCCCTACCTACATGTACAAATGACCTCGAATAACCTGTACCCTCGCACATTGACTCGGTACCGGTACCCCTTGTATTTAGCCTCGTAATTGTTATTTTATTGTGTTACTTTTTATTTTATTTTTACTCAAGTTATTTAGTAAATATTTTCTTAACTCTTGAACTGCATTGTTGGTTAAGGGCTTGTAAGTAAGCATTTCCCGGTAAGGTCTACACCTGTTGTATTTGGCACGTGACAAATCAAATTTGATTTAATTTGATTTGAGATAGATACTGTAGATAGATAGATAGATAGATAGATATATAGAAAGAAGAGGTTTAAGGGCTGCTGGAGAAGAGGAGAAGAAAAAAAGGAAGGTTGACCCTGAGAGAGAGAGAGAGAATGAAGAAAGAGAGAGAGCGAGAAGAGAGAGAGCGAGAGAGAGATAGAGAGAGACAGAGAGAGACAGAGAGAGATAGAGAGAGCGAGAGAGAGATAGAGAGAGATAGAGAGAGATAGATAGAGAGAGATAGAGAGAGTGAAAGCTTCTCCAGAGGAGTTACTGGAATCCAGGAGAGCTGGTCTTCATTCAGCTGACTTGCCCTCCGCCACCCAACGCCATAATAGCTCTCTGTTAACCCACTGACTTCAATACTCTGACTGCGAGCAACGCTGACCTCGGAGACCCCCTACTTAACCTTCACAGGTCAGAGTGGCGACATCGAGACGTCGGCCCTCGCCGAGGTTAAAGTGGATGGAGATCATCGTATTTCCTTTTAACTGACTATAACACAACCACTGGTGACAAAGTCAAGACTGAGGTTTGACTTCATTCTATAGATAAATACTAGCCTGTGGAGTGTTTTGCCCTGATGTAAAGCACTTATCATCTTATGTGATTAATGCTCGGTCGCTGATCCATCTATCTCACAGAAAGAGGTTATCATACTGTCTATTGTTAAAAGGTGAAAAGAGTGAGGGGGGAAAAACAACTATTCCTTCAGCAATGTCTCTCGATCTCCGTTCCATTTGCAGAACAAACATAAAGTGCGTCCATCCAGTAGTAACTTTGAATCAATATTTCCTTTCACACACAACAACTTTTGAGATTTGTAGAGGATGAATAGAATAACTTTTATCCCAAGGACATCTCAGTCATGGTTCACGTTTTCCTTTGATGACAGGAAATGAAATTGATTTCAGAGAGATGGGTTGATTAACTTTCCTAGGCAGACCATTGTGCGTATGAATGAGTCGATGGATCTGTCTGAAAAGGGTGCTATAGCCTTCGTCCTTAATCCCGCTATCCCTCTCCAAGCTCATTGGAGGAGTTCCAGGAAGTGGGAGGTGAGGAATTGAGCTTTACAAGGACAGGACAAATACATTATTTTCAGCTTGTCCACTTTTCAGACAGAGGCACAAACACCTAACACTTCAGACGTCTCCCAAAATCACCCTACGTGCCTGTGTTGTGATCTTACTGCCTTGTCCAAGTGATTCAACATACTCCTGAATAGAGTCCAAAAGAGAGACGTGACCAGTTCTGGGGGAAATTAAAAAGACGGCTCACAAAATGACAAGGGGCAGCCGCTCAGCATTTAACAGACAGCCTTAAGATATCGTAAAGACATAACCCAATGTCACACTGCTCCTTTTAAAAGTGCAGGCCCTGAGGTCAAACAGGAGGAGAGACTGTCTGTATACGTTACGTGGTCTCCAGTCAGAGATGCCTGCCCACAACTTCGGGACAACTTGCCTCGGCTCGCATGCAAGCCCTGCCTTCAGAAAGCGGTTTGACAAAGGTCAAGCTTTTCGCAAAGGCTTTGAACTCCACAGCAGACATACCGGAGTACAGTTGTGTTTTCATTTCTGTCAAAACAGTGAATGGAATTGTGTAGACATCTATATGGTGATTAGTACTACTATTAATCTCATTATAAAAATACCTTGAATTACTTGATACAGGAGCTTAGGTGCATTCATCCATCCAAAACTCACTGTACTAACTAACCTAGGATTGTTGATACGGTAGTAGGTGAAGCTCGATCATGACTTCTTTGACAATCATCTGTTGTTTGTGATGTGTCTGCATCCCAAATGGCACCCTATTCCCCATGTAGTGCACTACCTTTGACTAAAAGCCCTTTGGGACACAAATGTAGTGTTTGATGTGGCAGGGTGCTGGGCGTTCCTCCAAAGATTTCCCGCCTGGTGCTGATGAGAGCGAACAGAGCTCAAACCAAAGCCTAGCTACACCTGACATGGTGGCTATCACAGCAGAGGGCTCACAGAGAAACACACACACACACACACACACACACACACACACACACACACACACACACACACACACACACACACACACCCACACACACACACACACACACACACACACACACACACACACACAGAGAAAGGGAGGAGTGTGTCCTTCTGGCAAGGTCTCACTAAAGCTGCCAGATTGTGGTGTCTTAGTTCTGAAGTGAAGTGTTCTGTTCAGTATCTGTGTTGACGGTTAAGAGCATCAATGTTCAAACCTAATAAAGATTTAACGAATGATGGTATTGATACATTGCCTTTCATCCTGAAATAAAGTCTTATACATTACATGTTATTTTCTGTCCGGTGTAGCTGGCTGGTATGACAGGAAACAAGTTCAAATTCAACTCTATGACAATGTTCTTGAACTATATATGCAAAGTGTCACTAGTTTGATTGGGTTAATTGGAATTAATGAAAGTAAATATAAAGTCCTATGACACAACAGCATCTGAGTTGAGGTAAAATAACTGTGTCTTCAGATGCTTCAGAATAGAGGCGGAACTAAAATAACTTTCTCCAGTGTACTGACGAATTTAATGAAATCAAATTAAACCTGAATTGACTGAAATTATACCGAATGACTATAAATGTCGATTAAGTCGTGATCAACACATATATATATATATTTTTAAAAATAAATATTGACTTTTTAAAAAACAAGTAGCTAAAAAAAGAAAGGTGTTTATTTACTGTCTTGACAAGCCTACAAATCAAATCAAATGTTATTTGTCACATGTGCCGACTACAACAGGTGTAGACCGTGAAATGCTCACTTACAAGCCCCTAACCAACAATGCAGTTGAGAAAATAGAGTTAAGAAAAGAGTTCTAAAAAAGTAACACAATAAAATAACAATAACAAGGCTATATAAAGGGGGTACTGGTACCGAGTCAATGTGCGAGGGTACATGTTAGTCAAGGTAATTGAGGTAATATGTACATGCAGGTAGAGTTAAAGTGACTATGCATGGATAATACACAGCGGGAAGCAGCAGTGTAATAGAAAAAATAATACAAAAATAAACAGTGAACAAACACACCAACAAAACTTCTCTAATTTGTACAACTTTTACTCAGCTCTCACTCATCATGTCTGGTGTGAGGGGACGAGGTGGTGGGTGGAGGTGATGGAGGTTAAGGGGGAGGTGATGATATGGTGTATGGGCGATAAAGCTCGGGGGGCTCAGCAGGGGTGGTGTGTGTGTGTGTGTGTGTGTGTGTGTGTGTGTGTGTGTGTGTGTGTGTGTGTGTGTGTGTGTGTGTGTGTGTGTGTGTGTGTGTGTGTGTGTGTGTGTGGATGGACACGTGTGGGGGCAGAATAGAACTTAGTTCACCTGTTAGACCACACGTTTCTATCTGGACACTTAGTCGCTACTCAGAGACTATCTCAGCCCTAACATAACTTCAGCTGCTATTCTAGAAGAGAGACACACGTGAGACAGTCAGGCCTAGATTAAGACAGTCAGACAGTCAGGCCTACATTAAGACAGTCAGACAGTCAGGCCTACATTAAAGCCTACTCCATCGAGTACAGAACAATCTGTGTGCTTCGGAAAACCAGGTGGACTGAGAAGTTGACATCAGAAAGTTGACCTCGGACATGGACACATGACCTTTACATGACAATCAAAAGCACACGCAATGTCTGCTCGCTCACAGAGGGACAGCAAGGCTTACTGCGAGGTGTTGATGTGTTGAACTGTCTGTTCAAGGAGTTGGCACACAGTTCAGACACTCATCGGTATCACACAAAACATGCAACATGAGGTCTTTTCACAGTCCCCAGGTCCAGAACAGAAGCTGGGAAACGCACAGTATTAAATAGTGTATTATGTATGAATTATTTATTGTATTATGTAGTGTATTATGTATTGTATTATGTATTGTATTGTATTGTATTATATTATGTATTGTATTATGTACTCTATTATGTATTGTACTATATTATGTAGTGTATTATGTAGTGTATTATATTATGTAGTGTATTATGTATTCTATTATGTATTGTATTATGTGTGTGATACGTGTTTGGGATACGACTGATGTGTGGTCGTCTCGCCTGACTCTGTTATGATGAATGCACTAGCTGTGGCTCGCTCTGGATGGGAGCATCTGCTCAATGGCTAAATTGTAGTGTAAATGTAGTGCTATGTATATTTATGTATTTGTATTTGTTGTGTTTTCTGTTTGGACCCCAGGAAGAGTAGCCACTGCCTCAGTAACAGCTAATTGGGGATCCTAATAAGTACTACACACTGCGGAGAGATGAAACATAATAGACACACATACACAGACAGACAGACAGACAGACAGACAGACAGACAGACAGACAGACAGACAGACAGACAGACAGACAGACAGACAGACAGACAGACAGACAGACAGACAGACAGACAGACAGACACAGACAGACATACACAGACAGACACAAAGACAGACAGACACAAAGACAGACAGACACAAAGACAGACAGACACAGACAGACACAAAGACAGACACAAAGACAGACAGACAGAGACACACAGAGAGAGAAAAGCAGCTACTGTAACTACTAACACTCCTTGCATCTCAGAAATAGAGATGGAATTAACCACAGCATTTTAGGAAAGCCACCTGTGTGTGTGTGTGTGTGTGTGTGTGTGCGCATGTATATCTCTCTCTGTGTGTGTGTGTGTGTGTGTGTGTGTGTGTGTGTGTGTGTGTGTGTGTGTGTGTGTGTGTGTGTGTGTGTGTGTGTGTGTGTGTGTGTGTGTGTATATATCTGTGTGTGTAATAAACAGCCAGGCAGCCTACCTAGTAGTGTGATGAGTTACTTCCTGTAACAGGAGTCTGCGCCATAATAACTGATGTTAATGGGAGCTGATGACACCACTTAATTATTCTCTGACTCAGTGAACAAGCCTTGTTTTAATTGGACAGACAGGTAGCACGAGACGTCACCCAGACTGAACCAAACCGGCTGCATTTTATAAAACTGAAAACAAAATAACACGGTCCACAGCTGGTGTTTCTGACAACGCTGTTCGGCACTCGGACGGAAAGATGGATGACGGAAGAACGAGGGAGGAGAGAGGGATAACACTGGCTCATCACAAAGGTGGGGAAGAGACAGAGATGGATGAGGGGGAGAATGTGCGTAGGCCAGCATCTTCCCCCTCCATCCCTCCATCCTCCCTCCCACCTCCCTCCATCCTCCCAGAACCACATCTATCCTCTATCCATCCCTCTGTCCTCCCTCCCACCTCCCTCCATCGTCCCAGAACCACATCTATCCTCTATCCATCCCTCCATCCTCCCTCCCACCTCCCTCCATCCTCCCAGAACCACATCTATCCTCTAGCCATCCCTCCATCCTCCCTCCCACCTCCCTCCATCCTCCCAGAACCACATCTATCCTCTATCCATCCCTCTGTCCTCCCTCCCACCTCCCTCCATCGTCCCAGAACCACATCTATCCTCTATCCATCCCTCTGTCCTCCCTCCCACCTCCCTCCATCCTCCCAGAACCACATCTATCCTCTATCCATCCCTCTGTCCTCCCTCCCACCATCGTCCCAGAACCACATCTATCCTCTATCCATCCCTCCATCCTCCCTCCCACCTCCCTCCATCCTCCCAGAACCACATCTATCCTCTATCCATCCCTCTGTCCTCCCTCCCACCTCCCTCCATCCTCCCAGAACCACATCTATCCTCTATCCATCCCTCTGTCCTCCCTCCCACCTCCCTCCATCCTCCCAGAACCACATCTATCCTCTATCCATCCCTCTGTCCTCCCTCCCACCATCCTCCCAGAACCACATCTATCCTCTATCCATCCCTCCATCCTCCCAGAACCACATCTATCCTCTATCCATCCCTCTGTCCTCCCTCCCACCTCCCTCCATCCTCCCAGAACCACATCTATCCTCTATCCATCCCTCTGTCCTCCCTCCCACCTCCCTCCATCCTCCCAGAACCACATCTATCCTCTATCCATCCCTCTGTCCACCCTCCCACCTCCCTCCATCCTCCCAGAACCACATATATCCTCTCTACAAGCCTCCATCCCTCTGTCCTCCCACCTTCCTCTGTCCTCCCTCCCTCCCTCCCACCTCCCTCCATCCTCCCAGAACCACATCTATCCTCTCTACATCCCTCCATCCCTCTGTCCTCCCACCTTCCTCTGTCCTCCCTCCCACCTCCCTCCTCCCTCCATCCTCCCAGAACCACATATATCCTCTCTACAAGCCTCCATCCCTCTGTCTTCCCACCTTCCTCTGTCCTCCCTCCCTCCCTCCCACCTCCCTCCATCCTCCCAGAACCACATCTATCCTCTCTACAAGCCTCCATCCCTCTGTCCTCCCACCTTCCTCTGTCCTCCCTCCCTCCCTCCCACCTCCCTCCATCCTCCCAGAACCACATCTATCCTCTCTACATCCCTCCATCCCTCTGTCCTCCCACCTTCCTCTGTCCTCCCTCCCACCTCCCTCCATCCCCCCAGAACCACATCAAATCTCCCTCCATCCCTCCACCCACTCGACCTTCCTCCCTCCCTCTCTTCCCCAATCCCTAGGTAAGCCGGGATCTAGAGTGAGAAGGACTGAGAAGGACCATTCATTGGAATTGTTTCACATGGCAACAAGCTTTCAACAGAGAGCTAATAAGGAGGAGACGGGGCGAGCAGGCTTGGCTATAGGGCCACTCAGGCTGGAGAAAGTCATGCAGGGGAGACTGAAAAGGAAACGGTTGCCTTGGTGATCTTGTTTTAACACCAATCATTCGCTAAGCACAATGCTTTTTCAGAGAAGGAGAACTACCTGAATCGTTTCCTTGTGTACAATAGATTTTAAAGGGCATTTATTAAAATGAATGATTAATTAAACGTATTATTATTATTATTATTAATTAAATTAAATGAAACAATTAAACAACGCACCACCGTCTGAACGAGCAGCAGTCTGATGCACTTTGTGTTATACATTTAAATGTCTATAAGATTCCTATTACCCAAGTTCTCTTAGATTGGACAGTCTCCAGGGCCACAAATGTTGTGTGTTTGCTTGTACCCAATGGATAGACTACATCTGCCTGTCCTCAATTACCTCCTCAATTCAACCACCTTGTCAAGGTGCAGTCTAACAAAACATCAGCATTGAGACTGTCCCATCGATACAACATAGAACATATGCCTTTTCCCTTATACAACTAAATGTATATAAGATTCCTATTAGCCAAGCTCTCTCAGACTGGACATCTTCTGTGTGTTGTGTGTGTGTGTGTGTGTGTGTGTATGTGTGTGTGTGTGTGTGTGTGTGTGTGTGTGTGTGTGTGTGTGTGTGTGTGTGTGTGTGTGTGTGTGTGTGTGTGTGTGTGTGTGTGTGTGTGTGTGTGTGTGTGTGTGGTGTGTGTGTGTGTGTACCTAATGGATAGACAACTCAACAACCTTCTCAAGTTGCAGTCTAACAAAACTGTCCCATCAATAGAAAACAGAAAATACGTTTACAACTAAAACTATTCAACGTGATGCTCTAGGAGACGTTTTTTACGAACACCGGTTAAGACTTGGCCTAGGAGGCATGAAGCGCAACAAAGCCTAATATTCTCTAATCATTATTTCAAACCATCACAGACCCTAAGAATGCATTGTGTCAACTACACGACGGCTGACAATTTGAAACATATCAACCCGTCTACGACGAGCGACTCGACAAATAAACTTGAGAGACGAATGGACAAAAGCTAAATGTAACTCCATATGAGAGTCATCTGAATAAATAACCTTGTCCTGGGGTAATCCTCAACCCATTGTGAGTCTGCTGCACTGAAATGTGTCACCGTCTGTCTGTCTGTCTGTCTGTCTGTCTGTCTGTCTGTCTGTCTGTCTGTCTGTCTGTCTGTCTGTCTGTCTGTCTGTCTGTCTGTCTGTCTGTCTGTCTGTCTGTCTGTCTGTCTGTCTGTCTGTCTGTCTGTCTGTCTGTCTGTCTGTCTGTCTGTCTCTCTGTCTCTCTCTCTGTCTCTCTCTCTGTCTCTCTCTCTGTCTCTCTCTCTGTCTCTCTCTGTCTCTCTCTGTCTCTCTCTGTCTCTCTCTGTCTCTCTCCTTATGTCATTTTGCTGGGGGTTTGAGGTTAAAGATGAAAGTGCACTGACGTGGATTTCGTTCGGACAAAGACGCTAAATCAATATGAAAGGGAGAAGTGGGGAGTAGTGTGTGTGTTTGGATGGGGTACTTTAATTTAAGATTGTGTGTATAAGGATGGGAGCTGTGGAGAGGGACAGAGGTGAGGTAGCTTCCTTCCTTCCTTCTCCTCTATGTCATCCCCTAGGCAGAGTAGCCTTCATACCCTGGGTAGATGTGGAGGCCCTGGGGTCGGCTGCTGCTCATTAGCAATGTGCTAGACTGGCTTCAGTACAATAGCCTGGTCAGGTCTGGACAATAGCATGGGCAGGTCTAGACAGTCGCCTGGTCAGGTCTGGACAGTAGCCTGGTCAGGTCTAGACAGTAGCCTGGTCAGGTCTAGACAGTAGCCTGGTCAGGTCTGGACAGTAGCCTGGTCAGGTCTGGACAGTAGCCTGGTCAGGTCTGGACAGTAGCCTGGTCAGGTCTGGACAGTAGCCTGGTCAGGTCTAGACAGTAGCCTGGTCAGGTCTGGACAGTAGCCTGGTCAGGTCTGGACAGTAGCCTGGTCAGGTCTGGACAGTAGCCTGGTCAGGTCTAGACAGTAGCCTGGTCAGGTCTGGACAGTAGCCTGGTCAGGTCTGGACAGTAGCATGGTCAGGTCTAGACAGTAGCCTGGTCAGGTCTGGACAGTAGCCTGGTCAGGTCTAGACAGTAGCCTGGTCAGGTCTAGACAGTAGCCTGCTCAGGTCTAGACAGTAGCCTGCTCAGGTCTAGACAGTAGCCTGGTCAGGTCTAGACAGTAGCCTGGTCAGGTCTAGACAGTAGCCTGGTCAGGTCTGGACAGTAGCCTGGTCAGGTCTAGACAGTCGCCTGGTCAGGTCTGGACAGTAGCCTGGTCAGGTCTAGACAGTAGCCTGGTCAGGTCTGGACAGTAGCCTGGTCAGGTCTAGACAGTAGCCTGGTCAGGTCTGGACAGTAGCCTGGTCAGGTCTAGACAGTAGCCTGCTCAGGTCTAGACAGTAGCCTGCTCAGGTCTAGACAGTAGCCTGCTCAGGTCTGGACAGTAGCCTGGTCAGGTCTAGACAGTAGCCTGGTCAGGTCTAGACAGTAGCCTGGTCAGGTCTAGACAGTAGCCTGGTCAGGTCTGGACAGTAGCCTGGTCAGGTCTAGACAGTAGCCTGGTCAGGTCTAGACAGTAGCCTGGTCAGGTCTAGACAGTAGCCTGGTCAGGTCTGGACAGTAGCCTGGTCAGGTCTGGACAGTAGCCTGGTCAGGTCTAGACAGTAGCCTGGTCAGGTCTAGACAGTAGCCTGGTCAGGTCTAGACAGTAGCCTGGTCAGGTCTAGACAGTAGCCTGGTCAGGTCTGGACAGTAGCCTGGTCAGGTCTGGACAGTAGCCTGGTCAGGTGTAGACAGGACTGGGATTAAGGCTGCAGGGAGAACGGTGTAGGTGCCAGTGACTTGTTCTACCCACACCACTTGCCCAGTTGACTGACTCTTTCTTTCTCCCTTTTCACTCACCCTTCAACTCTCTCCATCTCTGCCTTTCTGTTTCATTTTCTCTCCCTGTGTCCCTCGCTCCAGCTGCCACCCTCAAGGCTAAAAATATGTTTCCTATCCCACCAGTCCTTCATCAGTTGATCTCTCGTCAGGCCAGACAGATAGAGGAACATAGACGGATGGACAATAACGCCCCTCGTGTTCATCTATCTCCAATCACACTCCGGCCCTGGGGCCATTATGATCAAACATGTCAGCATGTCAGTCACATCCCACAATGGACCTCTCTCATAGACGAATTGATTTTCCACTTCAATTAAAGCATTGGCTTGTGCAGTGCTATGAGTCATTGAGGTTGGAATTCATTCTGTTTAAATTTCCATAATCATTTCAAACTATTTCACTCCTTCAACTACCAGTAGGCCTATAGACAGCGAGGAGTGAGGTGGAGCCCTGGGGATTCTATGGTCCCAAGGGGGGCAACAGGATGAAGGAAATCAGTCGAGGTTAGTTCTTTCACTCACCAAGCAAACAAGAACAATTCAACTAAACAAACTCTGCAGCCTTGAACAACAACACGCCAACAATAGACCACGGAGAAATATTTTTTTTTTAAAGTCTCATTTTCCAAGGCCTGTTGTTTATTTGGCCCGGCCCTGATTCATGCTCTACAAAGGGACCACATTGTGCTGCGGCTTCCAGTTCAAGGTGTTGAGTGGGGAGTGGGGAAGTCTGGGTAATTGTCTGACACGGTGCCATGCTTTCAGTTTCAGTACGGGAGGCTGATGACACACTTGGCGTGGCGAGCGGCCATTATAAGGAATCTTGGGATATAAGTGAACGCTAATGAGGAACCAATGGGAAGCGACGGCGGGAGGCGGTAGGTCGCTATGGTAACAGGATAATACTCTGGCCATGGCATTATTATACTGTAAATCAATTGAACTGCATGTGAGAACTTGTTGTACTGGTATTAAATGCATTTGAATGCAAAGTGCAGTTTTCTTTCCCACCAGCCCATTTACATGCAAAGTGCTGGTTTGAACCTTACAATTACTGTCAAAACTTACATTTGAACAACTTGCTATTTGTATCTCCAAATGTAAGTTCTTGCATTTGAACAACTTAGCTGAGACTTGATTTGACTTTCTATGCAATCATGCCCACCATATACTTGCTATCAAGCAATCAATAGGTTTTCTGGCCTTTCTGTCATGATGAGTCGTACATAGAACCGCTTCAACTCTTTCTGTCATGATGAGTCGTACATAGAACCGCTTCAACTCTTTCTGTCATGATGAGTCGTACATAGAACCGCTTCAACTCTTTCTGTCATGATGAGTCGTACATAGAACCGCTTCACCTCTTTCTGTCATGATGAGTCGTACATAGAACCACTTCAACTCTTTCTGTCATGATGAGTCGTACATAGAACCGCTTCAACTCTTTCTGTCATGATGAGTCGTACATAGAACCGCTTCAACTCTTTCTGTCATGATGAGTCGTACATAGAACCACTTCACTGTACAACAAATATTCAGTAATCAAGTCATAAAAACCATCTAACAAATGACACATTGGAAGAATCACATTGACGATAGCTAAGATGTCCAACTGACACGTTCACATTTAGCCGCACCACATTCTCATGCTGGCTGTTCCCCATTTCAAATCAGTGAGCCACTGTGATGTACAATTCTGTATCCCTCGCTGACACTTTGTTAAACCAAAATGGCATCTTATTGCCTATATAGAGACCCACCTAACCCAAACCCTACCCCTTACCCTAAACCGGGTTTGTCTCCAAACCCAACCCTCCCTCCCCATACACTGATACATCACACTCTCTCCCTTCCTTGAGCCCACCCCTCTCCTTAATCACGTTTTGGTTTAGTCTGATGTTGTTTTGTCTTAATGTAAAGTGACCCTGGGTCCTTGAAAAGCACTACACATCTCCCATGTATTATTACAACTAACCAGAGTCCAATCTGGTCAAAGGTAGTGCACTATAAAGAGAATAGGGAACCATTTGGGAGGCTGACACTGTCATTGTAACTGTATCACTGTAGGTAGATGGGACTACACTACTTGTCAGCCCTCCTCACACTCTCCTGATCCCACAGAACTAACACACTGACGCTGTGACGCAAATTACCCTTCACGCAAACTGGTCCCGTCACACTGTCCACTAACGTGTGTGTGTGTCTGGTCTCTCCCCGGAGCACCGTACATCACTCAAATGAGGGAACTAAGGGTTAACAGTCTAAAACAAATGTCTTATTTCCCTTAAAATGTCTGACTTAGCTAACCTATTCATCATAGTGTGGCCCGTGTGTGGCAGTCGCCCGGGTGATGGGGTGTAATTCACCTGGCAAGGATGACAGGTTGGTAACCACCACCGCTGGACTTTTCATGAAGGGATGATGGAAAGAGTCAAATAGAGAGACAGAGAGATGGGTGGGGCGGTAGATAGAGAGAGAGCGAGAGAAAGTGAGAGAGAGTGAGAGAGAGACACACAGAGAGACACACAGAGACACAGAGAGACAAAGAAAGAGAGAGAGACAGAGACAGAGACAGAGACAGAGAGAGAGAGAGCGAGCGAGACAGAGAGAAAGAGCGAGACAGAGAAAGAGAGACAGAGAAAGAGAGACAGAGAGAGAGAGAGAGAGAGAGAGAGGGAGAGAGAGAAAGGGGTATGAACTAAGAGAAAAAGAGAACGTGGATAGAATGACAGAGGGAGAGAAGAGAGGGAGCGAGAGGACAGAGAAAGATGGGAGTAAGAGAAGGTATACTATAGAGATAGGACGGAGAGAATAGCAGGAGAGGGGAGAGGACAGAGAAAGAGGGAGGTAGAAGGTACACTATAGAGATAGGATGGAGAGAATAGCGGGAGACGACAGAGAAAGAGGGAGGTAGAGAGGGTATATTATTATTCATTATTATGGTGTATAGAGATAGGAAGAAGAGCAATAGCAGGAGATGACAGAGAGGGAGGACAGAAAAACAGAGATATCATAGCGTCAAGATGTCCCTCGCTCCCTCCCGCTGTGTGTTATAGTAGAGTAACTCCGCTGATGACATTTGACAATAACCACAGGTAGTAAAGTGAACTGTTATTGCACGTTCACGCTTGACCATACACATTCCTGCACAAACACACACACACTCTTGTCCACTGCAGGGCCTGTTCTATCTCAGCACCAGTTTCCGAGAAATCTCTCTCTCTCTCGACTGAGTGCTCTCTTTCTCATGTAATGTAAAGTGATGGATTTTGATGGTTCAAGGAAAGTCTATAAAAAGTAAAAACCTCCAGTTGTGACAGACAGACAGACAGACTATTCGCAGATTGACGGAGAAGACTTTCTGTCCTGTAAACTGTATCATCCTGGCCCAGTTGTGTCATGCTGTGAATGATGGCTGTACAAAGGGAGTAATGACTTGATATGTGTACAAAATACACTGTAAGTACATTGTGTGTGTGTGTGTGTGTGTGTGTCGGATTGTGCTTCTACATCTGCATTGCTTGCTGTTTGGGGTTTTAGGCTGAGTTTCTGTACAGCACTTTGTGACATCTGCTGATGTAAAAAGGGCTTTATAAATACCTAAGACTGATTGAGTGTGTGTGTGTGTGTGTGTGTGTGTGTGTGTGTGTGTGTGTGTGTGTGTGTGTGTGTGTGTGTGTGTGTGCGCACGCGTGTGTGTGCCTGTGTCAGATTGTATGTGTGGGCGTATGCCTGTGTGTGTTTGTGTGTGCGCGAGTTTGTGTATGCGTGCGTACACATGAGCCTAATCGTACACTGAGCCAACAAGTGGTAATAAACCGCTCTAACTCTCCCTCAGGTAATAAACTGTTGTTTAAATCTGGCGGTGACACAAGGTTGAATATCAAACAGAGCCTTTTCCCTTTCATCAATGTTATTACATTTATCAGAGTGTAGATGAAGAGAGAGGGAGAGAGGGACGAGGAGAATATAAGGAGGAGGAGGAAGACGGGGGAGACGAGGATAGAGAGAGGTGGGGGAGACGAGGATAGAGAGAGGGAGAGAGGGACGAGGAGAATATAAGGAGGAGGAGGAAGACGGGGGAGACGAGGATAGAGAGAGGTGGGGGAGACGAGGATAGAGAGAGGGAGAGAGGGACGAGGAGAATATAAGGAGGAGGAGGAAGACGGGGGAGACGAGGATAGAGAGAGGTGGGGGAGACGAGGATAGAGAGAGGTGGGGGAGACGAGGATAGAGAGAGGTGGGGGAGACGAGGATAGAGAGAGGTGGGGGAGACGAGGATAGAGAGAGGTGGGGGAGACGAGGATAGAGAGAGGGAGAGAGGGACGAGGAGAATATAAGGAGGAGGAGGAAGACGGGGGAGACGAGGATAGAGAGAGGTGGGGGAGACGAGGATAGAGAGAGGTGGGGGAGACGAGGATAGAGAGAGGTGGGGGAGACGAGGATAGAGAGAGGTGGGGGAGACGAGGATAGAGAGAGGTGGGGGAGACGAGGATAGAGAGAGGTGGGGGAGACGAGGATAGAGAGAGGTGGGGGAGACGAGGATAGAGAGAGGTGGGGGAGATGAGGATAGAGAGAGGTGGGGGAGACGAGGATAGAGAGAGGTGGGGGAGACGAGGATAGAGAGAGGTGGGGGAAGAGGTTGAAAAAAAGGAAGGAGGAGCGTTGATTCAGGCAGTCAGGCGGGCAGCCATCAGTCAGAAAGAAAGATGGCTGGCACGCAGCTCTGTCACTCCTGCTGCAGTCACACTGAACAGTTTAAATACCATTTGAGAGAGAGAGAGAGAGAGAGAGAGAGAGAGAGAGAGAGAGAGAGAGAGAGAGAGAGAGAGAGAGAGAGAGAGAGAGAGAGAGAGAGAGAGAGAGAGAGAGAGAGAGAGAGAGAGAGAGAGAGAGAGAGAGAGAGAGCATAGGAAGGAATGGGTCAGAGGGGAAAAGAAAGGAAGAAAGATGCAATTTAGAGGAGACAATAGCTAAACAACATCTCGCTGAGTGTTGCTAGAACAAAGGCCTTATTTTCCCCCTGGTGTCCGAGAGAGATATAGGCTGGATGCAGGTTTTGGTTCATGTTGAATGGAGAGAAATATGAATCTAAATGTCAAGGGAACGTTATGAGAATGTACTGATGTACAGTACACTGTGTGCTGAGGTGATTCAGCTAGGCTTATGCTAGCTGTGTGTGTGCGTGTGTGTGCGTGTGTGTGTGTGTGCGTGTGTGTGTGTGTGTGTGTGTGTGTGTGTGCGCGCGCAGAGCCGTGGTCCTCAAACACCTATTCCTCTGTGTCTTGTTAAAGCCTGAAAACAGCGGTCCTGACGGAAGAAACACCTTTTCTTCAGAACATTCTCCAGGTTTGTCTCCCAAGAGGACCCTGATCCAGCTCTAAACAAAGAAGGGACGTTTGTCTGAGATAACAATCTCCTGCTTCCTGCTTATTCAGCAACGTATCGCAGCGCCCAGACAACACATCTGTCAAACCTCCTTGAATCAGCTGTGTTCAGCAGCCACACCTGTATGCTCGGCCTCGTTACACAAAGGCTGCGTTCGAGAAAGATAACGAAATGTATGTTTTTTAAGTGTATCGAATGAGGGCCCCACATCAATTCACTGGCCAAAGTGTTTTCTTTCGTAACAAATTCCCATCAAGGCGATGCGTCGCAACAATAACAGATTTTGATGAGCTTCGATTTTTGCTTACAGAGACGGAAGAATTGGCCGTATTTTTCATTATCGGGTGATATTGATTTTTCTAAATGTTTATGGAGAACTATGAAGCTGTCAAATTAGTTGTTGCTACTGTGTGGTATGTACTGTACGCACATACACACGTTGTGACAAGAAGACCAAGGCCACCGTGTCACACCCTGATCTGTTTCACCTGTCCTTGTGATTGTCTCCACTCCCTCCAGGTGTCACTTATTTTCCCCAGTATATTTATCCCTTTGTTTCCTGTCTCTCTGTGCCAGTTCGTCTTGTATGTCTTTCAAGTCAACCAGCGTGTTTTCCCGTGCTCCTGCTTCTATTCTCTATTTGCTAGTCCTCCCGGTTTTGACCCTTGACAGTTTTCTGGACTCCGTACCCTCCTGCCTGACCATTCTGCCTGCCCTGACCCCGAGCATGCCTGCCACTCTGTACCTCCTGGACTCTGAACTGGTTTTGACCTTTTGCCTGTCCACGACCTTTCTCTTGCCTACCCCTTTTGGATTGATTCAATAAATATCAACAACTCAAACCGTCTGCCTCCCGTGTCTGCGTCTCGCCTTGTCCTCTTATACACTGTGCATGATTTAATTAGTCAAATAATAGAAGTACATACTGTACACAAACACCGATGGATCTAAGCGACATTTCTGACAGAAAGAAATGTGGAAAATAGATCCCGGTGAACTCCAACTCCGGCCTTGATCAGAGTTAGAACGTTAGTCACTACCCACGACGAATTACAGACAGAGAACGATTCACGCAGGCCCCTTCAAATCTTAAATCACACCTGTTCACAACACAAATAACAACTACGGATTCTTATTTTCTGAATATATTAATTAAACTGCTATTTGCTCTTCCCAGTTAGCTCAGGATGTTAATTGACCTGAAATTCATTATTTCTCACTGTTATTCAGTGTTTCGTTTATCCATCTACAAACAAATATTCATTATTTTATTTTCATGTTTCTTAGTCATCTTATTTTTCTAAAGTTAACCCCAAGGCAGCAAAACATTTTCAATATCATAATTGTGTAGTTTTATCTGGAATTCAAACTGCAAGTCACTGAGCGTAAGTATATTCTGTAAACTCTGTAGAGCCTAGTAATTTACTAGAATTTACTCATAACACAGTGACTGGCCGGCACACCTTTCCAGTCAGGTGTTGTCTGCCCTGCAGAGAGGTGTACTGTAACTATGAGAGTAGTCTCACGGCCCGGACACCTTTCAGACAGTGTCCGTAAAAGTAGTGCAGAGACGTGAGTTGGCAGGTCGGCAAGTGCCCTCGTCAACCTTGACTTCATTTCCCCAATATCCAAATCAATATCCTGCTGACTGGGCAAGTCATTTAGCGAGCTGCACGTCGTTTTGGCCAGAGGTAGAGTACAGCAGGGTGATGGGAGGCTTCTGTTCATCTCTCTATCACCTACACTGGCCTCTTCCCATAATTCCTCACTTTACATTTTCGCCTAATGATCATTATCCAGACGAAGATGATTGGAAATTGCGAGGTTAATGGAGGGAGAAAAAAATGAGTAAAAAAAGCTGGTATGTGGTTAAGAAGAAGTAGGTCTAGGGACGCACACACACACATAAACACACATGTGCTTTATGGCCTTAAGCCTCAGAATGAGTGTGACCATCTCCTGTGACATATGACGTTTTCAAGACGGCAAGTGCCCAGGTTTAATTTACAACCAGGCAGACGTACCCCCCCCCCCACACACACACACACACACACGGCAGGGGAAATAAAGCTAATAAATAACGAGGAGCAAAGCGAGAACAGTGTGATGTGTGTGTGTGTACAGAGTTAGCACAGGTATGGGGATGATATGAATTGATGGTTTTCACTCCCTTCTCATCTCTCCCCCTCTCTCGCTCCCCCTCTCAGATATAGCAGCCTAGTGTGGAACATTCCGTGTCTAATGGTAGTTCTCCACAGGTCACTGCCTCCTCGTCTGCTACCACATATCTTACTAAATCCATCTTCTGTGACACCACACACACACTCGTCCGTCTTTCACAGTCACATACAGACACTCATCCGTCTTTCACAGTCACATACAGACAGACACACGCCCTGTCAAGTTCTCTCTATTGCACCACATACATACACTAACGGACACTCACATACACTTTCACGTTCAAGCACACATCGAATTACAGACCGATAACGATTCACACACATCTAACATATACACTACTGTATATTATAGTCTATCAACCACTGCCTATTTACGTCTGCCTATGTGTTTATTTCTCTTTTTCACTTCTCCTCTCTCAATGTAATCCTACTCTCTCCCTCTCCCCCTCCATCTCTCCCTCTCTCCATCTCTCCCTCTCTCCATCTCTCCCTCTCGCCACCTCTCTCTCCATCTCCCCCTCTCTCCATCTCCCCCTCACTCCATCTCCCCCTCACTCCATCTCCCCCTCACTCCATCTCTCCATCTACCCCTCTCTCCATCCCTCCATCTCCCTCTCTCCATCTCCCCCTCTCTCCATGGATATCTAAGACTCTATACGTTATGTGTGGTTCCTCATCAGCTGACGTCTTGGTGACCACTAGTCTTCCTGGGCTTCCCTCTGTTTCTATTGGCCTCCATTATATCCACTACTTCTCCATCCCAGGTCCGTGGCAGACAGTGGTACAGTATGGTGGTCTGTGTCCAGACTGAAGGCAAACAGACAGACAACTGTCTAAACAGGGCCGTGCTGAGAGAGACCCAGGCAGAGAGACCCAGGGAGAGAGACAGCAGCAATAACCACCAGGCTGGATAGAGGGAGATCCTCTTATGATGGCTCCTTCATCACACACGTCTGTAAACACACACTCATACCCAGAATAAACACACACACGCACACAAGCGCACACACGCACACCCTCAATAAACACACCAGGCCTAAGTGTCTAACGAGGCCAACCCCAGAGCTAAAACAACTCAATCCAACAAAGGGGATATTATCTTCAAATTGTACCAGTGAACAATGAAATAAGCTATTGATAACAATTCAATTAGATATAATAGTGCCTACAATTACCTACTTATTGTTCAGTATCTTAAAAGATAAGCTTCAATGAAGGCACATTAAAATAAAACAGATTGCAAACAATTTAATTTGATAGCTTTTTACCAAAAGACAGCCAGTTCCTCAAACACTTAAATCAAGAAAAAAAAGGCTAATTACCATTAGCTGAGTGCTTTCCAAAAACTCATTTGTAAACTCAATTTAAGTTCATCAAAAGATGCAAGAGATACATGCATACTAGATTCAATTTAATGTATGTTGCATTCTTTGATAAAGTTAAATTGAGTTTACAAATGAGTTTCTTTGTACCAAAGACATACGTTAGGTCCACATTCCCCTACAGCGCTAGTTAGAATGGACGGCAGCAGCTAAAATGTGTGTGTGTGACTGTATGCATGTGTGTCGCGTGTGTGCCTCATCGCTTATTAACCTCATTGGCTGAGCAGATGTCTCAATTCAGGTAGCTTTGGTCACACACATGTACTGCCAGCTTCTGCGCTAATCAATTGCAAACACGACATGTGCATGCCTGAAGAAAAAAAAACACAGCAAAAATACCCACCACACACTGGATACACTC